>NC_045554.1:48519695-48594734 GCF_009769535.1 Thamnophis elegans | reverse complement strand
CGCTTTAAATAGCGCTTTGAAAGCAAGCCGATTCAAGTTAAGGTAAGGGTTAGGTTTAGGGTTAGGGTTAGGGTTAGGTTAAGCGTTAGGGTTAGGTTTAGGGTTAGGTTAAGCGTTAGTGGTTAGTGGTTTAGTGGTTTATTAGCATTTGTAGGCCGCCCTTTTCCCTGAGGGGACTCAGGGCGGCTCACAGAAAACCAGGGAGAGGGGAATACAATATTAAGACAAACATATAATAAAAATAGGTAAGCAACATTCATTCATCATTCGGGCGGGGTAGCAATTTATCCCAGGCCTGACGGGCGAGCCAGTTCTTCAAGGCTATGCGGAAGGCCTGGACGGTGGAGAGGGTACGAATCTCCACGGGGAGCTCGTTCCAAAGGGTCGGGGCTACTGCTGAGAAGGCCTCAGATAGGGTTAGGTTAGGGTTACGTTAAGGGTTAGGTTTAGGGTTAGGTTAAGGGTTAGGTTTAGGATTAGGTTAAGGGTTAGCGTTAGGTTTAGCGTTACGTTAAGGGTTAGGTTTAGGTTAGGTTTAGCGTTACGTTAAGGGTTAGGTTAAGGGTTAGTTTAGGATTAGGTTTAGGGTTAGGTTAAGGGTTAGGGTTAGGTTTAGGGTTAGGTTAAGGGTTAGCGTTAGGTTTAGCGTTACGTTAAGGGTTAGGTTAGGGTTAGGTTAAGGGTTAGGTTTAGGGTTAGGTTAAGGGTTAGCGTTAGGTTTAGCGTTACGTTAAGGGTTAGGTTTAAGGTTAGGTTTAGCGTTACGTTAAGGGTTAGGTTTAGGATTAGGTTTAGGATTAGGTTTAGGGGGGTTAGGTTTAGGTTTAGGGGTTAATTTTAGCTTTAGCGTTCGCAGCGTTCTTTTTCATCGCGCTGTGATGACGTCAGCTACGCGGTTTCGTCGAGCGCGCTTTAGTCGAACGCGGTTTTGTGGTGGAACGTTAGGCTTCAGATAATGAGGAGAGAGGTTGCCTTCCACCCTTCCTTGCGAGGAGAGCCCTCTGGTAGAAAATGGAATGCCGGAGAACCAAACCTTTCTTCCCTCCCCCGGATTCTTCTTGCACAGGTGATGGTGGTGCTCAAGTACCTTTTCCAGTTCGGCTTCTTCCCCTGGAACAGCTACACCACCATGGTGCGCTACGAGGGGAAGCCGTCTTTGCCCTCGCATCCGGGGCGTCGAGAAGACCGACAACTACATCAAATACGACCTGATCCAGCTCCTGGTGCTCTCTCCACGCTCCCTCCTGCTGGTAAGAAGGGAGCCGGATCCCCAGCTGGGCTGGGAGAGCAAGCAAGCGTGGCTGAGGCCGAGGGGCACCTGGCATTTGGGGAGTTGCTAGGAATCCTCAGCCAGAGACGCAGGCTGGTTTCCCCCAGCCTTCTCTGGGTCTGCGGCACAGCTCGGCCCCTCTCTGAAGGAGTTCTCTCCTCTCCAGAGCTACGGCCTGTGGGACCACGAAAGAAGACCTCTGCCCAAGCCTCAGCTGGAGACAGAAGAACCGCGAGATGATGCGGCCAAGGAAAAGGAGGAGCCGGAGCCTTCGGCATCGGCCAGCCCCGAGGCAGAGGAGGTGGTGGTGATGGAGGAGAAGCCGGAGGTGCAGAAAGGCCTCCGTTCTCGGTTCAGGAAGAAGAAGAAGGAGGAGAAGAAGAAGAACCAAGGAAGCAAATCTCCAGGCGGTCAAAGTAGGTTCCTAAAGGCAAAATGGGAGGGGGCAGGTCATTGACTTTATTCACCCATTCGAGATTTGCATTCATTCCACTGATTAATGTCTGGGTCCCGTTGGAGGGCACAGATGAATTGAGAGACCACCGGCCTGGTGGAGCCTCTGCCGGAGAGGGTTCCTTTGGCTGCACCTGCTGGCTGGGATGAACCCAGGAGGTTTGGGAGGGACGAGGGGAGGGCAGAGGCTCCCTGGCTGAAGCACATCAGTGGGGAGAAGGCGTAGATGGGCCAAGAGTCCATCCTGCTTCTCTCTTTCCAAGCCCCAGAGATCCAGGAGCAGGAAGGAGAGGGAAGGAGGAAGAGGAAGAGGAGGAGGAGGAGAAAGAAGAAGAAATCAGGGGCCTCCGAGAAAAAATGCAAGCTGCCAAACGTCAGATGAAGCACTTCTTGGCTTCTGCGTGAGTGATGGGGAACCGGGCTGGTAGTGGGGGAGGAAGGGCAGGCAACAACCTGTGGGTGAATCTCACCAAGGAACACGGGTTGTCATGCTGGGGATGGTTTGGCTGTGGCAGGTAGAGAGAGCCGAGGTGGCGCAGTGGTTAAATGCAGCACTGCAGGCCACTCAGCTGATGCTAGTTCTGCAGTTCGGCTGTTCTAATCTCACCGGCTCAAGGTTGACTCAGCCTTCCATCCTTCCGAGGTGGGTGAAATGAGGACCCGGATTGTTGTGGGGGCGATATGCTGACTCTGTAAACCGCTTAGAGAGGGCTGAAAGCCCCATGAAGCGGTATATAAGTCTAATTGCTGCTGCTATTGCTATGCATTGTGTTCGGCCATTGTCATTACAATTGATGGATGACCAGAGGGGGAATCCGTTCCACAGCAAAAGCTAAGCCTGCTGGGTGGGGAGGGGGGGCTCTAAACTGAGCCTTGCAAGTCGGATTGTGCTGGGCTCGGTGAGTGGGGGAGGGGTCTACTGAGCCTCCTCCCAATATTATCTCGTTGCTTTGGTCTTAAAACACATGCCAGCCCATTTGCCCCAGGCTGCCCTTCCGGCCATGCTCCACCAAGGTCCTGCTTCTCTGCAATCCTTGGGTTTAGGCTCAGCCCAGTGTGCAGCCCTGAGGGGGCTTCCTACCGGTTGGACCGGTTCAGCCGGGTAGGTAGTAACTCAGCCTGCCACGCCCCCGAACCGGTTCCATCATCGGCGCTGGCATCTTGATTTTAGGGTCTGCGCTTGCACAGAACAATCTTCACTGCAAAAATTTAGATTTTCCCCCTTTTCTTTTTATATTAAAATGTTTTTATTTTCCATTTTCCATTTTCATACAGTCACATATACACTGTGCATAGCTGGGGCCATACAACATTAAACAATAATCACAGCAATTCCTCTTGTCAACAATACCCCCAGAAATAGAAACCCAATATACCTCTTTCACTCTCCGTACACCTCTTTCTTCCACCCCTCCAACTTTCCATCTTCCATCCATCATCCCCCTCTACCCTACTTCCCTCCCCTACCACCTCTCTCCCAGTCCCCTCCCTCCCTTCCTTCTCACCCTCCCCCCATCCTCCCTCCCGCCCCTCTACCCCTCTTCCTTCTATCCCACTCCTCCTCCCCTTGGTGTATTTCTACTATGTCAATGTATTCAGCTTGTCCTATTTTTACAGAGAAATTAAAGAGGGACAGTATACATGTGAAATCGCATGCATTGAAATCTAACTCAAGTATATGTCCCACCCTCCCCACCCTCCCCCACCCTCCCCCCTAACACCCTCCTCCCTCCCCCCCCAACTTCCCAGAGCCCGTACACGGTATAGATTTTAACAAACACGGTCTAAATATATTGAGAAAAAAGAAATAAAAAAAGAGGTTAATAACATCTCTGCATTGATCTTAGCTTCTTCCTGCTACACTAACTTTGAACAGTTGATTTCCCCCCTTTTCTGACGTGTGCGTGCGCAGAGCCTTTTAGGTGCAAATGCACACACACGCAGAGCGCGCATTCAGTGTGCGCAGGAACCAAGCGAACGGATGTGTGAATGGGCAGTAATGCCAATTCTCTCCTGCTGGGCTGTGACTCTGGCTGGGCCCTTCCTTGCACCCTACAGAGGTGGACTTGAGTCCGGACTTCTTGGCCATTGGCAATTCTGCGCCGGAGCCACCTGGAGAAAGTACACACACACACAACACATACACACACACACAGAGCCCCAGTCAACCCTCTCCACCCCTCTTCCTCCAGGAGAGCGTGCACGGTCCAGCCGGCCTGCCGGTTCTTTCAGGACATCCTGCACAGCAAGTACCGGGCTGCCACGGATGTCTACGCCCTCATGTTCCTGGCCGATGTGGTAGACTTCATCATCGTCATCTTCGGCTTCTGGGCCTTCGGAGTAAGTCTGGCGGTGCCACTCGGCATTTGCTGCTTTCTTCCAGCCGTGGCCAGTGGTTTTCCTGGGGTGGCTCTTCCGGAAGTTTTAAGTCAAGTGCTGGGGATTCTGGGAGCTGTAGTCCCTGGGCATCTAGCAGGTGCCCTTTGGACTGTTCCGGCAGAGCCTTTGACCCCAGAACTGGTGAAGAAGCAAGAGGAGGAGAGGACGGGGCAGGGGTCTCCAGTGGGCTTCTCTGCTGCTTGGGGACCTTGCTAAGTTTGGATGAAATAAGAGTGGCAAATTCCAAGTGTCTCTGAGATTCATCGCAGGGCCGCTACCGCCCCCCCCTTTCAGAGAAGGCTGGGGCTATGCCTGGGGGTCCCTGGAGAGGAGTGGAGCAGCTCCCAGGGGAATGGGGAGGGAGGGACGAGGTGTGTCCCTCCCCCCTGAGCTTCTCTTCCCCTGCAGAAGCACTCGGCTGCAGCCGACATCACGTCCTCGCTCTCCGAAGACCAGGTGCCCCAGGCGTTCTGGTGATGCTTCTGATCCAGTTCTCCACCATGATCATCGACCGGGCTCTCTACCTGCGCAAGAGCGTCCTGGGCAAACTCATCTTCCAGGTCATCTTGGTCTTGGCATCCACATCTGGATGTTCTTCATTCTCCCCGCCGTCACCGAGAGGTGCGTGGCCGTCTCCTGGCTTCCCTGGTCCTCCTGCCTGTCCTCCTCTCCCTTAAAGGCCCTCTTTGCTCCCCCCCAGGAAGTTCAGCCAGAATGCGGTGGCCCAGCTGTGGTACTTCGTCAAGTGCATCTACTTCGGCCTCTCCGCCTACCAGATTCGCTGCGGTTACCCTACCCGCATCTTGGGGAATTTCCTCACCAAGAAATACAACTACCTGAACCTCTTCCTCTTCCAAGGGTAACAGCTGAGCCCCAGAAAAAGAGGGGAGGGGGCTGCTGGGAGAAGTGGGGCCTGATATATGCGGTCCTTTAAGCAGAGGCAGGCAGGCAGCAGGACGGACCCTTTGGGGGAAAGTAGAATGCTTTGCAGCAAGGTAGAACATGCAAACCTTTCTTTGGGGGGGCAGCTGAGAACATGGATTCCGCCACCTCCGTTGTCCCATGGTCTCTGCATCTGCTACCGTTCCTTTACCATACCTCATAGTAAGCACACGCACCATGATGGTCGGGGGGAAGGAAGTGGTGGCACAGATTTCTGCAGAATTGTCGTGGGTCAACCCCAAACCCACCCCTGGAGGATCTGAAGATCACGTCTCTTGGCTCCACAGGTTTCGCGCTGGTGCCTTCTTGGTGGAGTTGCGAGCTGTCATGGACTGGGTCTGGACGGACACCACCCTGTCCCTCTCCAACTGGATGTGTGTGGAAGAACATCTACGCCAACATCTTCATCATCAAGTGCAGTCGTGAGACGGAGAAGGTGGGCCTCCACGGAAGGGGAAGAAGCATGGTGGAGCTGGGTCTTCTCTCTTCGAGGGTTTCATCCCCAAGACAATCCCTGTAGTGAGCAGGAGGGGCCTTAGTAGGATAATAGTTGTAGCCCAACACAACTGGAAGGGGGGGGCAAGGGGCTTTGGGAGAAGACCGGGTGCCATGAGCTGACCCATTAGCTCCCTGCAGAAATACCCACAACCCAAGGGTCAGAAAAAGAAGAAGATTGTCAAATACGGCATGGGAGGCCATCATATCTTTCATCTGCATCATCTGGTTCCCGCTGCTATTCATGTCCCTCGTCCGCTCGGTGGTGGGTGTGGTCAACCACCCCATCGATGTCACTGTTACCCTCAAGTTGGGGGGCTACGAGGTGAGAGGAACTGCCGGGCGGAGAAGCGATAGGCCACCCAGTTCCCAGATGCTGATGGCCCATGACGCCCAACGTCCCTCTCGGTTAGCCATGCTGGCTGGACATGTAGCTTGGCAAAGGCCCATGTCGGCTTCCAGGGGCAGGTGGGCTTAGCTCTTATAGCAGTTGCACCCCCAAGGGTCTTGCACCCAGAGAGACCAGAGATGGGCAGGTTGAATCTCTCCCAGCTCTCTGTATCTTGGGGGTGTCTCTCGTTGATGGTGCCCCTGTTGCTAGCTGTGACACTGCTCTATTGGAACCGAGTGTGTGGGATGGATCAGGGTTGACGGTGTCCCTGAAACTGGATCCCCTCCCCTGCCCCCCTCCTTTCTTCTTCAGCCCCTCTTCACCATGAGTGCCCAGCAACAGTCCATCCAGCCTTTCACCCCCCAGAACTACGAGCAGTGACCAATAAGTTTGAACGGGAGCCGGTGAGTCCTGGCGGAGAGAGTACGGCACGAGGGAGGGGGATGCCCTCGTTAAAGGGGGGTGGTGGGAGAGGACCCCCATCTCCCCCACCCATTAAAATGAAAGGAAGCCCTGCTGTGGTGGGCTTGGGCTGAATGGGGAGAGGGGGGCTGCCAAGCTGCGCACTGCTGACGTGGGACTCTCTGCGGCCCGCAGCAGCTAGCCATGCAGTTCATCACCCAGTACGGCTACGAGGATGTCGCCTGGGCCCGCATTGAGGGCAGCTCCGGGTCCCTGTGGAGCATCAGCCCCCCAGCCGTGAGCAGCTGTGGCAGGAGCTGCACAACGGCTCCTCGGACATCACTCTGCGCTTCACCTGGAACTTCCAAAGGTATCTCAGACCAAGGCCGGGAAGCCTCCCTTGCAGGGCGGGGCGCTGCCTGCTCAGCCAAGGACGCCCCCATTGGCCTTGTGAGTTTGCCTGGGGGGCTCCCAAGATTGTTCCTCCCAGCACTTCAAGGCTTAGGACAGGAGTCTCCAGCCTTGGCAGCTTGAAGTCTTGGGACCTTAACTCCCAGAATTCCTCAGCCAGCCGTGCTTAGGGGGCTGTGGGTGCAAAAGAGCTCCATGGGTAGAGAGAGGGACGGAAACCAGAGTGGGGGTGCTCCTCCTGCCACCTTTTCTTCCACTTTTCCTGGCTCCTCAAATTCCTTTCCTTCCTCCTCCTCCTCCACCAGGGATCTCAGCAAAGGAGGGAAAACGGAATACACCAGCCAGAAGCACACGATGGACCTCAACCAGAAGAGTCTCGTGCGGCAAAATTTGGCTGCCATGCAGGGCACCCATCATGCCCCTGTGTGAGTCCCCCCCCCACTCCACCCATGGCCAAGTGGGCCAGTGACTCTGTGGGGCCAGCGAGGTGGCGGAAGGGCCTCGACTGCAGGGGTCTGAATTGAAGCCCAGCGCGGCTTCACCCATTTGCAAAGGCTGCCTGTGTTTTCAGGCTGCTCTATCTGGCTGTCTTTTGTCCTTGTTCCAGGCGGATACCCACCTCTTCCCACCCTACATACGGGCACCCAGTGGCCCCGAGGCAGACCCAGTTGGGCCCCTGCTCCCAGGTGAGGACACCGGACGGAAACTGCTTTGCAGAGACTCAAGACTGACCTTGAATTCCCCAGTTCCTCTCTCTGAGTTCATTCATTTATTAAATTTCTATGCCGCCCAATCCCGGAAAACTCCGGGCGGCTTACAGAAATGAAAAAAGATTAAAAAGAATTATTAAAAACAATTGGACACAACAAAGTTAAAAAGGGAAACACAACAGACACCCAATCAGGGGGGCTGGACCTCCATCAAGGGGTCAACAGCCCCAAGCCTGCCGGAAAAGCCAGGTTTTAATGGCTTTGCGAAAGGCCACAAGAGTGGGTAGGGCCCGGATCTCAGGGGGCAGCTCATTCCACAGGGCCAGAGCGGCAACAGAGAAGGCCCTACTCTGAGGCGTTGCCAGCCGGCATTGTCATGCTGATGGCACCCGGAGAAGGCCCATCCTGTGCGATCTTATTGGTTTGAGGGAGGTGTGTGGCAGCAGACGGTCTCGCAGATACCCGGGTCCTAAGCCATGTTGATGTGGGTTCCTGGTGCTAGTTGGAAAAGAATCCAGGGGCCAGAACCCACTCCCACCACCAGCAGCAGCAGCAGAAATGCCCGTGTGCCATCATAAGAACAGCCGGGGCAGTTTTCTGCCTTTTTAAAGGGAGGGGGAGCACAAATGGCTCCATTTCCCTGTCCCTAAAAAGGCCAAAATCAGGCCACAGACATTTTTGGCTAGCCTTCCATCTCTGCTTCCCTGCTTGTCTTTGAGACAGAGCTCAAATTAAGTGTTGTGCAGTCAGGAATCTTGAATTTTGGTGACACGTAGTTTGAAGCCCCAGCAAGAGCAGCAGAAGGAATTAAAAAGGTCAAACGGACAGATACAGCATCTTTTTCTCGTTTCAAAAGTTTTATGTATTTTAAGGCAAACATTTCACCATTCCTCAATCAGTAAGACATCGAAGTACAATTTCTTGTATGTCAAATAATTCTAGTTTACCACCAAATTCTTGCCTAGCCTAATATATACCCCTCCCTCCCCGATGCCGCTCCTAAACAGAGCAATCGGGGCTGGGAGGACTTTTAAGAAACGGGGGGCAACTCATGAGGAAGAGCGCTCTCAGCGCCTGGATGGACGCCTCTCTGTAAGTGGGAGGGGGTGTCCCTTTTCCGGCCCCTTCTTCCCTCTCCCCGTCTCCTCTCCCAGACGGAGAAGACAGTTACCTGGATGTGGAAGTGCAGCTACACAGCAGAGGGTCCGGCCCGGGAATAGCAGCACCAGTTTCCTGGAGTGGTGGATGATCCAGCTGGGACTGCCAGGAGGAGTGCCATATCCTGCCCATGGTCATCTTCAGCGACAAAGTCAGCCCCCCCAGCCTGGGCTTCCTGGCGGGATACGGGTGAGTGAGAAACCCACCAGCCCATAGGGGGGGGATGCCAGGTGCGTTCAGGACAGGGAGAGAGGCGTACTCGAGCGTCACAGGGATAGGCTGTGTTGGATGCAAGGGAGCAGCAGGAAAGCTGGGCCTGAGATTCCCCCCCCTCCCCAATTGAATGGGGGGTCCCTGGCTTTGCTGCAGCTGACTCACTTTGATCCCCCCCCCACCCATGACAGCACTCAGAAGATGGTTAAATGCTACCCCCTTGTGTCTGAAATGCCACCAGGATTTCTTTGCTCGCAGATGTGAATCACTTCCAAAAATTTAGCCACCTAAAAGGGGGAGGGTCCCCAGTGTCCCTCCCACCCCACATGCCAAGCTTCTCTAAGGGGAGGGTTTGAAATGATCCAACCCTCCACGCCCAGATCAGAGAGGCAACGGTTGGTCATTCGGTCCCTTTCCAAGGCTTCCTCTGGATCAGCCAAGGGGCTGAGCCTTGGGATCAGGGCCTGCGGATCCTCCCCAGCCCGCCTGCTGGCACTTCGTAGGTCGTGCGAATGGTGTTGGTGGGAGGGCTGCGTGTCGGGGGGGTGGGTGAGCTGCGCAGGGGCGCTACACAGGGTCTCTCTCTCTCTCTCTCTCTGCTCAGGATCATGGGCCTCTACGTCTCCATCGTGCTGGTGATCGGGAAGTTCGTGCGAGGCTTCTTCAGCGAGATCTCCCACTCCATCATGTTTGAGGAGTTGCCCTGCGTGGACCGTATCCTGACCCTCTGCAGCCACATCTTCCTGGTTCGGGAGACGGGAGAGCTGGAGCTGGAGGAGGAGCTTTATGCCAAGCTCATCTTCCTCTACCGCTCGCCAGAGACCATGATCAAGTGGACGCGGGAGAAGGACTGAGGAGGGAGGGAGCCCCCTTCACCCCCAAACAGGAGACCCGCAGAGCCCAGCGCTGGAACCGGGCTGTCAAGCCACCAGACTCCAGTCCTGGACACAACTCCTCCTACCCCCCGCCTCTTCTGCTGGAGGCTCTGGGGTGGGGGGCAGCCCATAACCTGAGCCACAGTTGAAACACACAAAACACTTTTTGAAACACTTTTCCTTTTTTTTTTTTTTACAAAATGAAAATGAAGATATTGCCCTGTCCCAAACCTGGACTCCCGTTTCCTTCCCCCACGGAGACCAGGAAGTGAATGGCTGTCCTGCTGCTGAAATGTCCAGAGCCCCCTCCCCCATCCCTGCAGCCCCTGACCCTCCCTCTCGGCCTCGTTGCTGGGAACAAGGGCTGCTGGGAATCTACAAACTTTTTTTCTACAGGAGGCCATTTTATTTATACAGATCTGTACAATAAAAACAAAGCTGTGATTTTAAAAAAAGGGTGGTGTGAAGTCAAGGTGGACTTTGGGGGAGAGAAATTCCTCTGGTTCAGCAGCCGAGCTTCTCCAGAGAGGCCTGGAAGAGTTTTGGGGGAGAGCTTAAATGAAGCCTTAGGAGGTCTGGATGGGGGTGAGGCACATGCTTTCCTTGGGACGCTTCATAAAACTTCGGTGAGCAAGGCTTCTCCCTTTGCCTCTTTTAGGATTTCAATCCTGTGCACAAAAATAGAAATTCAGTTCACTTGGGCATCCAAGGAGGTGCCAAACTGGCAGATGGGAAACATCTGGATCCTTCTTGGCTCAGTCTGGCCGCTGCGGAATCCAAGATGATTCCTCTGCTTGAAAAAACACTTGTGGAAGCAGAGTGTCTGGCCGTTAGGCCCACGAACAGTCCTCCCCCTGCGTACCCGATGCAAATCAAGCATCGTCTTCAAGCAAGAATTCCTGGATTTCTTGCTTCATCGCAGCCCTGCAAAGAAAGTGGAAATGGGCATCACCGCAATTCTGGGTTTGCGTATCACGCTAGACTAGGGTCTGTTCGAATAGCATGCCAATCCCTGGGGACTTCTGGGGTTGGAATCAGTGATGAAATTCAAATTTTTAATACTGGTTCTGTGGGCGTGGCTGGGTGGGCGTGGCAGGGGAAGGATACTGCAAACTCTCCATTCCCACCAGACTCTGGGGCCAGCCAGAGGTGGCATTTGCTGGTTCTCCGAACTACTCAAAGTTTCCGCTACCGGTTCTCCAGAAGCTGCTGGATTTCACCCCGTGTTGAAATCCAGATATCTTAAAAAGTTGCGGCTGGAAGGGCAGATGGAGCAAATTACTCGGCTAGGAAGCGACAGCAATGCACCGTTAACAAAAAAAAACTCCCAGCAGTCTCTTTGGGCCGCACTGCTGTTGTCCTGGAGGAGAGCAACGCAATTTCCTTTCTCTTGGCACAAACTCCCCCAGACAACAACCTCGCCCTACCTGCATTGCTGGCGCTCGGCCTCCTCGTGAATGTATGGCGGGAGGGACTCCACGCAGCTCTGCAAAGGGATGGCTGGAGTGAGGAAGGGCAGCAGGGTTCTAGCGGCCTTGTTACTTTTACAAGGGTAGCCCCTTAATGACCCTCAAACCACAGCGTGGCACCCCAACTGCCCCCCACAGGACAGTAACCTCCAAAATTCCTCCAAAGCCAGAACAAAGTCCCAGCAACCAAAATCTTTAACCCCAAGCGAAGGCCCAACTGACTGCACCCCTTTTAACTCGAGACACAGAGCGGTTCGTCCTCAGCCGGGCGGCTTCTGTCTCGGGCCCAGCCCTGGGAGCAGCTGAGCCCTTCTGCTTACACAAACCCTCGCACACCTACCAGCTCCTTGAATGTTAGACGGCAGCCATAGCAGAGCAACGGGACAAGGTGGGAGCTCTCTCTGGGGGGGGAGGGAAGCAGAACGTCGGTCACCAGTGCTGCCTAGTGGTTTATTAGGGGAGGGGGCCAAGGAGAGCAGGGCGGCTCATCCACACCCAGCAGAACATTCTCTCTGAGGGGGGTCTCACCTTCCTGCTGGGGGTTTTCCGCAGCAGCCTGCTTGGATGCCACCTCCGCAGCCTCCCTCCTCAGCTGGAGGCCGCCGGCTGAGTTTTTCGGAGAGCAGTGTGACCTGCAAGGAGGACCCGTCCTCTGTCAAGGAACAAGAGTGGCGGCCGCTGAGAGCTCATCCTTGGGCCAAGAGGCAGAAGCGCAGCCGACAGCGAAGCTGGGTTCTTAACGCCCTGCAGTCAGCAAACCTCGCAGCACCCGGAGCTCAAGGGTTGAATACGCCTCTCCTGGACGTGTCAAACCAGCAGGCAGTCGCGTCTTTTTCATCAAGCAGCAAGTGTGCATTTATCCCCATGCCTGTTTGGCAAAGCAGCAGGGAGGGAAAGAGCGCCCCCCACCCCAATATTTCAACTCCCAGGTTGTGTAATTCTGACACCGTGGAGGTCTGGCTAGCATCTCCGTCCTTGTCTGTTCTAGAATCCCCGGCAGGGACCAAAAGTTAATCTAGAAGTGAGTCCCCCCACCACCCCAAAGAAGACCACTTACCAACATTGGTGTCCAGGGGGCAGAGGCAGAGGAGGCAGCGGGCCGGTGCTGTCAACACATCAGACTGGACCTCTTGAGGGCCCGTACTCAGCTTCTCTCCTGTCCTGGAACAAAGAGGGGGCTTCAGGAAGAGGCCTGGAGGGAAGCCCACCTCCTGCCTGGCCCATTCACGCTACCTGCACCTCCTGAAGGGAGGACATGAACTCCCTTTGGAACTAGGTGCCACTTGTTTTAACACGGCGCTTGAAAGGATCCTCCCATTAAAACTGATTTTTCAGAAGACAAGCCAACATCCCCCTCTCTAGCTTGCTCTGCTTTGCCCACAGAAGCCGGGACACGTCAGCAATGCTGCAGAGGGCCCACGAGTGTGAGGGAAGGGAGTCACGCCTAATGGACCACTGCTGAACCTTTGCCAGGCACTTCTTCACCCAGATGTTTGTTGTCCTCCTTCACCAGACGAGGGGAGGGACGCTCACCGGTGTAGACTGTGCTGAGGGTGGAGGGAAATTCCGACTGCAGCTTGCAGAGGAAGCTCTCTATCAGGAGGTGGATGCTGGCTCTGTCGGAGGCCTGGAGGAAGGGAAAAAGCCTCCGTCACGGCTGCTCAGATCCTCCTGACCCACCCAGGGGGATCCTCCTCGGTCCCTTCCACGCTGTCCCCAGCCAAATTCCTAATGGACACCTACTTTGGTGTCCAGGCCAGGCGTGAAGATGGTGGGCACCCTGAAGAGGTAGTTGTAGAAAGCGATCTCTTTGGCCGGATATTCCCGCATCGGACGCAGGATTAGGACGTCCCCATAGCGGCTATCCAAGAAGCCCTTTGCGGGAGGAGAAAGGAAAAAGGAAAGCAGGGCCAGATCAGGGAGCAGAAAGGCAGAGCTGCTCAGAGGCCGCAGGCACCCTTGCACCCCGACATCTCGGGGGGATTCTGGGACGGAGATTGAGCCGGGGAAAGCTCCACCTGGCTTCTCTGGCCACAGCATGGAAGCCTGAATCCCAGAGGCCTTGCTTTTCTTCTGTAGAATTATCCTGTCTGTCTGTCTGGGAAATATTCCTCAGTGGGCTTATCCCGGGGTGAAACGTGAAGTTTAGCCACTGGATTCTATGCAGGTTTAAGTTAGGACTTTCCTTCCCCTTCAGGGACAAGACCTCGCTTCCTAAAGCTCAGGTAAGCTGCTTGCAAGGATGTCTAAACCAAAGAGCAAGGCCCCGAGGGGCCAAAACACGGCGCACACTCTGTCCAGTGGGTGGGGAAACCGTGAGCCGCTTTGTTCTCACCGTGTCCAGAGCCAGGAAGGCCCCCGTCCCAGAGAGAGGCTGGCCAGCAGCTTCACGCTCACACGGGTGCAGCTGTCTCCCACCATCACCTTCGTGTATCCGTTTCTCCGAGCCACCTGCAGCATCAGGTGGGTCCTAAAAAGCAAAGATCTCTCTCTCCCGTCCCAGCCAAGAATCTGGGATCCAACCAGGGGCCCAGAAAGCAATAAACTGTTTGTTTTCCTAGAAAAAGCAGCCTAGAATGCCCCATAACCAGCCATCTAGATCAGTGTTTCTCAACCTTGTCAACTTGAAGATGTCTGGACTTCAACTCCCAGAATTCCCCAGCCACCATGATCATCATTGCAAAGGATTCTGGGAGTCGAAGTCCACACATAAAGAATGATCTAGGCCAGTTTTCTCAACCTTGTCAACTTGAAGATGTCCGGACTTCAACTCCCAGCATTCGCTGGCTGGGGAATTCTGGGAGTTGAAGTCCAGACATCTTCAAGTTGACAAGGTTGAGAAACACTGATCTAGAAGGACCAGATGAAATGGCCTTTTGACTATGAAACCCATTCTAAGTCCAGGGGCTGCTTGCAAAGGCATCCTTTTATCAGGAACGTCAGCCGGTATGAGGGTCCTGAGCTAAGAAAGGGCACTGAATGAGCCTCTCTGTTAAGAGGGCTGGAGAGCAAGAATGCGCGAAGACCCCTGCAAGGCTCCTTTTTAGTTCCCATCCAGCTCACAAGGTGGGCATTCCTAACTTCACTCAGGATCCGGGCAAGGAGCTCACCGGAGAGTCTGCAGGAGATCCTCTTTTGCAGTTAGGGATCTGACACCCCCAAAGAGGCGGGCCAGCTCTTCCGCGTGGGAAGCAAGGGAAGAGCCGGCTTCCTCCAGAACCGCCAACCGTCCCTGCCACGAGAAGCCTTGCATGCTACACTCTGCCAGCCGGTCCTCCAAGGAAGTCGCTGTGTCCACCCTCTTCTCCCGCTGCTGCTGCTGCTGCTGCCACCTGGTGAAATCAGCCACTGCTTCCTTGTAGCTGGGAGCCTGGTCAGGAGGACTCTGGGTAAGCGAGTTCAGGACTGAAGCGGAAGGTCAAAAACCTATGGCAAGAGCAGGACGACACGAGTTGGGTTCAACGCAAACTGTAGGCGAAGTGTCGAGGCTGCACAAACTGCAATTGCTTTGACAGATTTTCAGAACTAGGAATCATGTTTCCCTTCCCCCTTGTCAAGCTTAAGACCCGGGACCCTCCACTCTCTCGACCTTCCGAAAGCCACTAAACCTGGCTATTCCGGCAGGCCTGGGGCTGTTGACTTCATGAATGAGGTCCAGCCCCACCCAGATTGAGTGTTATGGTGTGTTGTTTTTTTTAAATTGTTTTCTCTTTTTCTATTTTTAACTCTTTCTCTTAATTTGGGACCACTGGAGTTCCCTCTACCTTTCACTGTCTCTCCAGGACAGATTAGATCCGAACAAATCGTCCAGATGACCCGGTTTAGATGGTCTCTCAGGAACTGCCTGAAAGTCCGTCTTCTCACTGCTAAGCCCCAAATGTTAAAGTTAATGCTGCTTTTCCCTTATCTTTTTTTTTTTCTTCTGAAAGTGGCAATACTAGAAGTGCATCTATGTTATCAACTTCCCCTTTCACAACAAGTTTTCTCTGACCCTCTGTAGTTTTCTTTCCATAATACAAAAGTGGGCAGATTAATCTGGGGCAGAGTTCATAGTGCACAAAGGATTATGCTTGATGGAGGAATGATAACCCTGTCCTGCCTGAGGGGTCTTCCTAGGATCTGCCTTTCTGATGCCCTTACTCACTTGTTTCTCCATCTCAGAAACTTCCGGATATGTGGAGCTCATCTCCCAGAACCTCCCTAGCCAGCCCCAAAATTGCTGAGGATGTGAAACACCGTCTAATTCAATTTGCTGAACAATACTATTAATAATAGTAGGACCGTCGAATAGCGAGACCGCTGGCTGCCACATACCTCCCAAAGACCCATTAGATCGCACAGGGCTGGACTCCTCCGGGTTCCTCTATCAGCCAATGTCATCTGGCTACTACCCGGGGAGGGCCTTCTCTGTGGCAGCTCCGGCCCTCTGGAACGAACTCCCCGCAGAGATTCGGGACCCTCACCTCTCTCCAGGCCTTCCGAAAAGCCGTTAAAACCTGGCTGTGTCGGCAGGCCTGGGGTCGATGAGTTCCCTTCCCCTCTCGAATCGTTGGCTGTTGGTTGTTTTAAATGCCCTGTATTTTGTAGTTTTTGTGTCTTTCTCTTCCCATCCTTGGGTTTGTGCGCTGCCCTGAGTCCGCAGGGAATAGGCGGCATACAAATAAAATGAAACTCAACTCTGTTGCTGCTCCGGCCCTATGGAACGAGCTGCCCCCAGAGATCCGGACCCTACCACTCTCATGGCCTTCCGCAAAGCTATTAAAACCTGGCTTTTTCCGGCAGGCCTGGGGCTGTTGACCTCTTGACTGAGGTCCAGCCCCCCCTCTGATTGGGTATATGTTGTGCTTCTTTTAACTTTGTTGTATCCTATTGTTTTAAAAATTCTTTTTAATATTTTCATTTCTGTAAGCCGCCCGGAGTCCTTCGGGATTGGGCGGCCTAGAAATTCAATAAATGAAACGAAATAATAGCATTTCCTTCCAGGCAAATCACATCAAAGCAGCCAGCTGGCTAAGGCCGTTGCTCTTGATGCCACATCACCAAAATGTGCTGCAGGGAGGGTGCTGAATCTCAGCCATATTTACCTCCTCCAAGAACACCAGATGATAGGGAAATCCTGTGGCTCGCAGGACAGCCTCTACCTGACTGCAGGTTTTCACTCGCTCGTCCAAACTCCGTCCGCACACAGCTCCCTCTGCACAACAAAACCAAAACTGTGAGCAAGGTGGCTAGTCCGGAAGAACCACAACAGCCCTGGGAACATTCCTTGCCACGGTATCTTCAACCATGGAAGATACTGGACTTGCAGTGAGACCTGAGGACTTGAACTCAAGACAGCTAGGAATTCTGGGAATTGAAGTCTGCAGGTTATAAAGTTGCCATAGTGGGTTCCACCACAAAACCGCGGTCGACTAAAGCGTGCTCGACGAAACCGCGTACCTGACGTCATCACAGCGCAACGAAAAAAGCACGCTGTGAGCGCTAAAGCTAAAATTAACCCCTAACCCTAAACCTAACCCCCCGAACCTAACCCTAAACCTAACCCTAAACCTAACTCTAACCCTTAACCTACCCCTAAACCTAACCCTAATGCTTAACCTAACCCTAAACCTAACCCTAACCCTTACCTTAACGTGAATCGGCTTGATTTCAAAGCACTTTTTTAAAGCACTCTTTTTTCTCCGCGGTCGCTGTTGTCGCACTGCTGACGTCAGCGACGCGCTTAAATCGGGCGCGCTTTAGTGGGACCGCGGTTTTGTCGGGCCACGGCCATAGTGGGCCACCCCTGATTTAGAAGGATGGGTCATGTCAGCCTCCGCTTTGCTACTGCTTCGGCACCTGGGATGGACCGGCCCCTTATTCTGGGACTCCCCTGGCTTCGTAAATGGAACCCTCGCATTAACTGGAGGAAGGGGGTGGTTACGCATTCGCACTAGCGCACCCCCTGAAAGGGAGGTTGAATCTCCAGACGCTGCTGATTCTAACCCCACATTGGCGGCCAGGGGGCAGGAGAGGATCGAAGGGGAAGAAAAAATTCCGAAAGAATATTGGGATCTAAGGGGTGTGTTTAGTGAGAAATCTTCTGATAAACTCCCCACACAGACACACACACAGGCCCACTGATTGCACCATTGATATTTTGCCCGGGGAGAAGCTTCCCAAGCCCCAGATATATTCAATGTCCCCTAGGGAAATGGAGGAGATGAGGAGATTCATTGACAAGAATTTGGAAAGAGGTTTCCTCTGATTTCAACCTTTCAATGCCCAGTAATGCTTGACAGTTAATCTGCTCAAAGGGAATCGACTTTGGAAACCAACTTCCCTCAGCACCCCTCTGCATCTCTCAGGAAAGCGGACATCTTCACAAGCCGCAACATTTCAGTCGAAACAAACTGCCTGCACAATCACTCGGTCCCCCACAAATTATGGAGAAGGCACAAGGCTGCAACACAAACCGTCAATGTAAATTATTCCTGGTCTGAAGCGAAGTTTCTTGGGGGCTTCTCGGTTGAGGCCCTGAGAAGAGGAAGCAAAGCAGGCTTTGATTCAAAACTTTACCCAGGCTATCATGAGAGACCGCCTACTGCCGATCACCTCCTCACGACCCATTAGATCTCATCGTTTAGGCCTCCTCCGAGTTCCATCTGCTGGCCAATGCCGACTGGCCACCACGCGGAGGAGAGCCTTCTCGGTGGTAGCCCCGACCCAATGGAACGATCTCCCTGTGGAGCTTCGTACCCTCACCACCCTCCAGACTTTCCGCACAGCCCTCAGAATCTGGCTATCCCGTCAGGGCCTGGGGCTAAAGATGGTGACCCGCCCGAATGGTATGAATGTTGCGTTTTAATTATGTATTGTCTTATATGTAAAAGTCTGTTTTCCCCCTTCCTTTGGATTGTGAACCGCCCTAAGTCCCCCCAGGGAAAAGGGCGGCATATAAATAAACACAAATTCAAATTCAAATGCTTCATCTACCAGGGGCTGTTTGGCTGCCCCCCCCCCCCCTGCTTGGAAGTCAAACATACCTCTTGCACCTGCCTCAACATTGAGCTGGAAGCAAGACCCCCCGAAAAAGCCAGGAGAACCTAAAGCAGTAGGGAGAAAGCATCACAACATTTGTTTCCTGTTTTTAGGTGCCATCCTGCCCGCCTCTCTCTTGCCCTGAAGCAGAAGAGATGACGACAGGACCTTCTCTCCAGGGTAGATGCAGCGATTCTTCCCAAGCATGGCACGGAACTTGTGAACGAAATAGTCTTGAAGCAGCCCCTGCAAAGGAAAAAGCCCAGATTCATTGCCAAGGGGGGGGGGAAAATTCTGCACAAGGACAGGAAGACCAGTTCTGAATTATTCCAAATTCTGCACGTCATTCAGTTGCCCAGTTGCACTTACTTGCAGAAGGCATCTCCAGCACGAATGCTCACCACGGGAGAGGCATCCTTGCACTTGACACACTTGGAGTCACAGCTGGGAGAAGAGAAGATCAGGTTGCAAAAGAGCCTTACAGGATACCCAAATCTCTCCTGTGTCTCTCCGGTACGGAAGTTGAGACACTAGCAAAAAGCAATCCCTTTTTCATATAAACCAGTGGTAGTCAACCTGGTCCCTACCGCCCACTGGTGGGCGTTCCAGCTTTCATGGTGGGCGGTGGGGGGGTTTGCTGTAACTCTGCTTTATAAATTTTATAAAGTTACTTCCCTACTTTATAAATCACCATTACTGTGGAACGGTGGGCGATTAGAAAATTTTAATACTACCAGAAATACAAAAGTGGGTGGTAGGTATAAAAAGGTTGACTACCCCTGATATAAACAGTCTTTTATCAGCTGTGGCAACTTTTAAGATGGGTAGACTTCAACTCCCAGAATTCCTCAGCCTACCCATCAATCCATCCACTGGGCTGGGGGATTCTGGGAGTTGCAAGTCTACCCACCTGAGCCAATAACATTTCACATATATTGCGCCTTGACAATAAAGGTTTGAATTGAATTTAAAATTGCCAGAGTTGATAAAACTCTCTCTGAGCACGTGTGCTGACTAACGGTTTGGGTTTTTTTTGGTAAAAAATGTTTTCTGTTTTTAGAGTCATATACACATTTACAAGTATACATTCTCATAGTTATTATGCTTATCACATTTGAACTCTTTTAACATTCATTTTTTCGTACAAAATTAAAATATCCGGTCGGGATTGCTTTGCTTACCACAGTGTTTCTCAACCTTGGCGACTTTAAGTCCTGTGGACTTCAACTCCCAGAATCCCCCAGCCAGCATAGGTTGAGAAACACTGGCTTACCATCCCAGAGACCTATTTTGTTTCTCCACCATCCTACTTTCCTTTCCTTTCCTCCCTCCCCCCTTTTCTTGTTTCGTCCTCCTCTTTCCCTTTCCTTCTTCCTTTTCCTCTCCTCTGCTCCTCTCTACCTCTTCCCCTTCCTATTTCACATCCCTTCTTCTTCTCCTTCCCTTCTTCTTCTCTTAATGGTTGCATAAGCCAGAGAGGTCCAAACGTGGGAACTTTTAAGACTTGTGGACTTCAACTCCCAGAATTCCCCAGGCAGCCATGCTGGGGAATTTGAAGTCCCCAAGTCTTAAAAGTTCCCACGTTAGGACCCCCTGATTTAGGTTCCCACGTTAGGACCCCCTGATTTAGGTTCCCACGTTAGGACCCCCTGATTTAGGTTCCCACGTTAGGACCCCCTGATTTAGGTTCCCACGTTAGGACCCCCTGATTTAGTTTCCCACGTTAGGACCCCCTGATTTAGGTTCCCACGTTAGGACCCCCTGATTTAGTTTCCCACGTTAGGACCCCCTGATTTAGTTTCCCACGTTAGGACCCCCTGATTTAGGTTCCCACGTTAGGACCCCCTGATTTAGGTTCCCACGTTAGGACCCCCTGATTTAGGTTCCCACGTTAGGACCCCCTGATTTAGTTTCCCACGTTAGGACCCCCCTGATTTAGTTTCCCACGTTAGGACCCCCTGATTTAGTTTCCCACGTTAGGACCCCCTGATTTAGGTTCCCACGTTAGGACCCCCTGATTTAGGTTCCCACGTTAGGACCCCCTGATTTAGGTTCCCACGTTAGGACCCCCTGATTTAGTTTCCCACGTTAGGACCCCCTGATTTAGTTTCCCACGTTAGGACCCCGATTTAGGTTCCCACGTTAGGACCCCCTGATTTAGGTTCCCACGTTAGGACCCCCTGATTTAGGTTCCACGTTAGGACCCCCTGATTTAGTTTCCCACGTTAGGACCCCCTGATTTAGGTTCCCACGTTAGGACCCCCTGATTTAGGTTCCCACGTTAGGACCCCCTGATTTAGGTTCCCACGTTAGGACCCCCTGATTTAGTTTCCCACGTTAGGACCCCCTGATTTAGTTTCCCACGTTAGGACCCCGATTTAGGTTCCCACGTTAGGACCCCTGATTTAGGTTCCCACGTTAGGACCCCCTGATTTAGGTTCCCACGTTAGGACCCCCTGATTTAGTTTCCCACGTTAGGACCCCCTGATTTAGGTTCCCACGTTAGGACCCCCTGATTTAGTTTCCCACGTTAGGACCCCCTGATTTAGTTTCCCACGTTAGGACCCCGATTTAGGTTCCCACGTTAGGACCCCCTGATTTAGGTTCCCACGTTAGGACCCCCTGATTAGTTTCCCACGTTAGGACCCCGATTTAGGTTCCCACGTTAGGACCCCCTGATTTAGGTTCCCACGTTAGGACCCCTGATTTAGGTTCCCACGTTAGGACCCCCTGATTTAGGTTCCCACGTTAGGACCCCCTGATTTAGGTTCCCACGTTAGGACCCCCTGATTTAGTTTCCCACGTTAGGACCCCCTGATTTAGTTTCCCACGTTAGGACCCCGATTTAGGTTCCCACGTTAGGACCCCCTGATTTAGGTTCCCACGTTAGGACCCCCTGATTTAGTTTCCCACGTTAGGACCCCCTGATTTAGTTTCCCACGTTAGGACCCCCTGATTTAGGTTCCCACGTTAGGACCCCCTGATTTAGGTTCCCACGTTAGGACCCCCTGATTTAGGTTCCCACGTTAGGACCCCTGATTTAGTTTCCCACGTTAGGACCCCCTGATTTAGTTTCCCACGTTAGGACCCCCTGATTTAGTTTCCCACGTTAGGACCCCCGATTTAGGTTCCCACGTTAGGACCCCCTGATTTAGGTTCCCACGTTAGGACCCCCTGATTTAGGTTCCCACGTTAGGACCCCCTGATTTAGTTTCCCACGTTAGGACCCCGATTTAGGTTCCCACGTTAGGACCCCTGATTTAGGTTCCCACGTTAGGACCCCCTGATTTAGGTTCCCACGTTAGGACCCCCTGATTTAGTTTCCCACGTTAGGACCCCCTGATTTAGTTTCCCACGTTAGGACCCCGATTTAGGTTCCCACGTTAGGACCCCCTGATTTAGGTTCCCACGTTAGGACCCCCTGATTTAGTTTCCCACGTTAGGACCCCGATTTAGGTTCCCACGTTAGGACCCCCTGATTTAGGTTCCCACGTTAGGACCCCCTGATTTAGTTTCCCACGTTAGGACCCCCTGATTTAGGTTCCCACGTTAGGACCCCCTGATTTAGGTTCCCACGTTAGGACCCCCTGATTTAGTTTCCCACGTTAGGACCCCCTGATTTAGTTTCCCACATTAGGACCCCCTGATTTAGGTTCCCACGTTAGGACCCCCTGATTTAGTTTCCCACGTTAGGACCCCCTGATTTAGTTTCCCACGTTAGGACCCCCTGATTTAGGTTCCCACGTTAGGACCCCCTGATTTAGGTTCCCACGTTAGGACCCCCTGATTTAGGTTCCCACGTTAGGACCCCCTGATTTAGGTTCCCACGTTAGGACCCCTGATTTGCTGAGCAATCAGCGTGCCTGCGACTGGCCTCATTGCTGGTTCATGCAATGGTGGCTTGTTCAACCAGCCATGGATTTGCCTGCATGCTTCCCCGAGGCCAGCGGGCGAGGCTTCCTCACCGGCCCCGGGGCTCCTCCCTCGGGAGCGGCTCCCCTCCGCAGCCGCCCTCCCCGCCGTCGCACATCGCCGCCTCCGCTGTGGCCGGGAGACCACAATTCCCAGAGGGCCCCTTGGCGTTCCCGCGCGACGCGATGACGCCGCGCGGTGGTGCGGGAAGTCTCGCGAGAGCCGCGGGAAGTTGAGTGGGAGGGGACTCCGGCACCGTCCCGGCCTGGGACGCGCCGAGGTCGCGGGGGCGATGACGTAGTCGGGACGCGCCGCCGCCTCCCCCGCCCGCCCCCTCCCCTTCCGCCATGGCGGCCGCGATGTTCCGGAGCTTGCTGGTGTCGGCGGGGGGGTCCCGCGAGGCGCCCTCCGCCGCCCCCGCCCCGCCGCCGCCTCACCCGCACGAGCCCGGCGCCGCGCTGGAGGCCCAGTTCAGCTGCCCCATTTGCCTGGAGGTCTACCAGCGCCCCGTCCGCATCACCCCCTGCAGGCACACGTGAGCGGGGGAGGGGGCGTGGGGGGGGGCGCGGGGCGGGGGGGGCCGGGGGGCGGGGGCGCGCGGGGAGGCCACGGGGTCTCCCCCCGGGCCCTGGCATGGGGGGGGGGCACAGCTCCTGGGGAGGGGGCGCTGCAGAGATGGGCCTCCGGCTGTTTGGGGAGGGGGAGCGGCTGAAGTTCCTGGGGGGCTGATGGGCAGCAGCTCCAGGGAAGCATCCGAGGGGTCCAGCTTCCCCTCCCACCAAGGAGGTTCCTGCTCCTGCGGTCTTGGATTGCGAGGTATTTGGGGGGGGGTGATGGGGCTCCCGCTTGGCGCTTGGAGAGGAATTCCTAAGGCCGGGAAGCCCCAGGAAGGCGAGGACAGGGCAGCCAACGTATCTTCTCTTAAAACCACAAGACCTCCTTCCATAGATGGCAGCAAATGCTCCAGAAGTACCTTGCCAGTTGTGTTGGTGCAGAGTTCATGGTCTACTACAGGGGTCTCCAAACTGGGCAGCTTTAAAGACTTGTGGGTTGCTGGGAGTTAGCAATAGCAATAGCAGTTAGACTTATATACCGCTTCATAGGGCTTTCAGCCCTCTCTAAGCGGTTTACAGAGTCAGCATATCGCCCCCAACAATCCGATAGATAGATAGATAGATAGATAGATAGATAGATAGATAGATAGATAGATGATAGATAGATAGATGATAGATAGATAGATAGATAGATAGATAGATAGATAGATAGCAATAGCAATAGCAGTTAGACTTATATACCGCTTCATAGGGCTTTCAGCCCTCTCTAAGCGGTTTACAGAGTCAGCATATCGCCCCCACAGTCTGGGTCCTCATTTCACCCACCTCGGAAGGATGGAAGGCTGAGTCAATCTTGAGCCGGTGAGATTTGAACCGCCGAACTGCAGATAACAGTCAGCTGAAGTGGCCTGCAGTACTGCACCCTAACCACTGCGCCACCTCGGCTCTTTTAAGCTGAAGTCCACAAGTCTTAAAGTTGCCCACTAGGGAGACCCCTGATCTTGTAGATGTTCTGTGTGTCTTCGGCTCCTCCTCTTGGCTGAAGCCCACCAGCCCCCCATCCTGGGAGAGGATCTCCTCTTCACATTCCCTTCTGAGCAGCGTGTGTAGTTTTCCCACAACTCTCCAGGCTCCGGGAGAAATCAAGCCTCCTCCTTCCGCAGGTTCTGTGGGGAATGCCTGCAGCCCTGCCTCCAAGTTCCATCTCCCCTCTGCCCCCTTTGCCGCATGCCTTTTGACCCCAAGAAGGTGGAGAAGGCGTCCGGTGTGGAAAAGCAGCTGTCTTCCTTCAAGGCGCCATGTCGAGGCTGCAGTAAAAAGGTAACCTTAAGGGCTTGTGCACATAGGTGGAGGCAGCAAAGCTGGATAATTATAAGCCGCCCTGCTTTTGTGAGTGGCCTGTTAAAAAAAAGCCTACAGAAGGCTTCAAATGGATGTGCATCCTCTGTTTTCATCTGTCTTGTATCCCAGGTGACCCTTGCAAAGATGCGATCTCATGTTACGTTGTGTGCTAAAGTCCAGGAACAAATGGCCAACTGTCCAAAGTTCGTGCCTGTCGTCCCAACATCCCAACCTATTCCAAGGTATTTCTTTCTTTGTGGGTTCGAGCCCAACTCCCCAACTCGCTGGTTTCCAGGTTTTAGAATACCTCCTGCACTCTCACGCAAGGTTAGGAGGGAAAGACAGAGTCTGTCAGCACTCCTTCATTGAGTAATTAGGAAAGAAAAGCCACAAGACTCCATTGATAGAAATCAAGTGTACTTTTACTAATTATAAATGATCAGAAGCGTAGCAAAGCGAAGACTGATTATTTAGGCGCGGAAAGCGAGTGCTATATAAAATAACCCATTCCCCACCCCTTAGCATCCCAGTTGCAGTCCAATCATAATTCTCCCAAGTGTCAGGTGTGAGATAACTTCGAAAGGCATCACCAAGATGGAATGTCGGTGCCGTTGGCCTTGGCGGGAACCTCCTCCGCATGCGTAGTCCGACCGGCAGCAGAACTCCAGAATCTTCCTCCAGCACAATTAGTAAACCCCTCCCAAATACCATGCCCCCCCTCCCCGTTTCAATGGCAGCCGAAGCAGCAGCAAACAGAGGCTGACAGAGTCGGGCATCTCTTTAATAAAGAAGCTAGAAGTATTGTCCTTATAGGTCACTGTTTCTCAAGTTAAGCAGCTTGAAGTTACGTAGACCCACACAATCCCAGAATAGGGTGGACTTCAATTCCCAGAATTCCTCAGCCAGCATGCCGACCTGAGATCCACCCATCTTCCAGTCACTGGACTCTGCTGCTCTCCCTTTCAGCAATATTCCAAACCGGTCCACGTTTGTCTGTCCCTATTGTGGAGCGCGGAACCTGGATCAGCAGGAGCTAGTGAAGCACTGTATGGAGAATCACCGCAGTGACCCCAACAAAGTGGTGAGTTGCGTTCATGTCCCCGTTCGGTGAAACGGAAAGCCGGATTAGCAGAAAACTGGGAATAAGAAGGAAGTTGTCTCTTATTTGAAACGAGGGACTTTCGCCTATTTCCTTCCCCCTGTTTATGCCGTAGCTGGAGTGCCCTGCCCTGCTTTTTGCGAACCGGGGATAATAAAACGCACCTCTGCATCTGCAGTGGCAGATGTGCTTGTCAGGCTGTGCTTACCTTGTCCCTTTCATTTTTGCATGCGGGAGCTGCTAAAAGAAATTAAATCTGTCTCGGGAGATTTGGGGTGTATTTCCCTCATATAAAATCATGGAAATGTCGTGGAGATCTAAAAGCCTGCCTCCCTTTGTACCAGCTTCATTTAATTGATTAGTTTGTGTATGGTCTTGTGATTGTTTAGAGCAGTGTTTCTCAACCTTAGTCACCTGAAGATGTGTGGACTTCAACTCCCAGAATCCCCCAGCCAGCAGAGCTGGCTGGGGGTTCTGGGAGTTGAAGTCCACACATCTTCAGGTGACCAAGGTTGAGAAACGTTGGTTTAGAGTTTTATTTGGTGGTGCTGTTTAATATCAAACTTTATGGAGCATAGAATATGAATACATCTGCATTTAGGATATTTCATAGCAAGGCATGCGTTTTCGAAGCTGGATTCTGTGTGCTGTGCAACAGGAAATTGTTCTGTTTTCTTTCTCTCCCCCCCCCCCCGCTCTCCACCATCAAGCGATCACACCATTGCTTTTAGCTCTCACCCTTATCCCAAATTGAGTGTTTTTTCTTCTTTGTTTACCGTCCTCTTCTCCTCTCCCTTCCTGGGTGTTCCAGGTTTGTCCAGTGTGCTCAGCCATGCCTTGGGGGGACCCCAGTTACAAGAGCGCCAACTTTCTACAGCACCTCCTGCACCGGCACAAGTTTTCCTACGACACATTTGTGGTGGGTTTTGCGTTCCGCAGCATCTTAGTAGATCGTTCGCAGGAGAATCGCCTTTAATAATAAAAGCGGAAGGAGAGGAGGAAGGAGGAAAGTAGAGAAGGGAGGGAAGGAGAAAGGAAAGGGAAAGGAAAGAAAGATGGAAGGGAGAAAAGAGGAAGGAGAGAGGGTAGGAAGGGGAAGAGCAGGAGCAAAGGAGAGGTAAGGGAAGAAGGAAGGGGAAGGAGAGGAGGAAGGAGGAAAGTAGAGAAGGGAGAGAGGGTGGAAAGAAAGAGGTAAGGAGAGGAGGATGGAAAGGAGAGAAAGAGGAGGAGAGAGGGTAGGAAGGGGAAGAGGAAGAGCAGGAGTAGGAGAAAGGTACAGGAAGAAGGAAGGGGAAGGAGAGGAGGAAGGAAGAAAGTAGAGAAGGGAGAGAGGGTGAAAAGAAAGGTGAGAGGAGGATGGAAAGGAGAGAAAGAGGAGGAGAGAGGGTAGGAAGGGGAAGAGGAAGATCAGGAGTAGGAGAAAGGTACGGGAAGAAGGAAGGGGAAGGAGAGGAGGAAGGAGGAAAGTAGAGAAGGGAGGAAGGGAGAAAAGAAATGGAAAATAAGGTGGTGTTATAACAGGAGGAAGGGATGGTAAACAAAGCAACCCAAACTGTATATTATAACCTATTAAATGAAATAATAAATGTATAAGAATGATAAATGTTAAAACACTTGTAACCAAACGAAAAATAATAATAATAATAAAAGCGGAGCAAATTGTTAACTGGTGGGAGGATTATGGGTTATGGCAACATTCCTGCCGTGCATGGAAGTGGGGGCAAGGGGGGGCTCTTCCACTCTTTGGTCCCACATTCTCCTCCCTTCTTTCCAGGACTATAACATCGACGAGGAAGCAGCCTTGCAGGCAGCCCTGGCGCTCTCCCTCTCGGAGAACTGAGCGCCGCTGACAGCGCCGAGCAGCAGACAGGAA
The DNA here is from genome assembly GCF_009769535.1 of Thamnophis elegans. NCBI lineage: Eukaryota > Metazoa > Chordata > Lepidosauria > Squamata > Natricidae > Thamnophis > Thamnophis elegans. Next base: position 48,567,767 of record NC_045554.1, on the reverse strand, counting down.
CTGTTGCCCATTTGCCTGACTCTCTCCCCCCCTCCCGTCAGAGCGATGCGCCGCTCGTCCTGCCCGTCGGCTCCCAGAGAAGGGGGGGGGGCCTGTGGCCGTCTCCTCCGCTTTCGTCTTGCCTCGTCCGGTCAGGGAGCCTCTTCCTCGGGGCCGGGGCAGCGAAAAGGGGTGCTTCTCATTTCCCGGTTCCAGCGGACCTGCTCTGTACTACCAGTCGGACGTTCCCCCATGCCACTCAGTGCAGATGGTATACTTTATTAAGACGCTTTTAATACGGTTTTAGCACCACCGGCCCTCATTCCGTTAGCGGTTTATATAGCAACAAAACATTTTGTGGGGGAAATGTAGTTTACATTTTTTTTTTTAATTGCCTGTGTCTTTGGGTTCATTCACTGGATTTTTTTGTTTTTAATTTTGTGGCGGGGGGAATCAGCATGGGAGACTTAAACCTTGTACGAATATTTATTATGCGCTTGGGTGCCTGCTCCTTGGCCATCGCGGCGAGGGATTCTGGGATCAACGCGTGCATGGAAAGCAGCCTTCCAAAGAGGTTTGTCATTCCCAGGCGAGACCAGGCGGCCATTCCTGACTTGAGCATAATTGTTTAGCCAAATCTCTCCCTCCTGTCCCCTGTCCCCCCCCCCCCCCACAACTGACCTTGCTCATTTTGTATCTGCTTTTGTGATACTCTAGAAGTCCCTGGTGGTTTTTTTCTACATCTCTCCGTGTAACAACAAATACTCTTCACGTTTTATAGAGAGAATACAAAGCAGTTAACCCTTGATATTGCAATATCTGTGTTTGATTAGAAACAATAGTATTTTTATGGAACATTATTTTTCAAAGTATATTTTTTAAAAGAAAAGCGCCCCGGGGTCTCCAGATCTTCGGGCCCTGAGGGAGGGAGGGTCTCAAACCTGGAGGGAAGGAGGCGCTTCCTTTGGTTAAGTTCTGAGCAATGGGTCGGTGATCTGTTTTAAGGGTTTGAGGATTATTTGTTCTGTGCAAGAAAAGGAGCGGGGAAGACAACTTTGGGGGGGGGGGGTTTCTTCAAGTCCTCTTTTAAGGGATGGTTGCAAGTTGTTATTAAGCAGAACTGCCAAGTGTTCGGATTCTGGGTCAATGGGCCTGAAGGAGACTGGAAAGAAATAAAAGCTGTGGAATAAGCTCCAACAGGGGGGTGTGTCTCTCTGCGTCTTCAGAGCAGCCTTAACGTTCGTTCAGCCGGGAATCCATCCACGGGCGTTTCCGTGTGTTCGACAAACCGATACTGCAGTTGATTCAGTGAAGTATGCAAACCGTGGCTTCCTATCCAAGCCAAGCCCCCAGTTGAAAGTGGCTTGTCTTTTGCTCATTGGGCTTGTGGAAACATGTCTGACTCACACAAGTGTCCAGTTCGTCTGCAGCCTGGTTGTTCCTGGGATATGTTCTTTTGAGTGTCAAGTATCTGTGCCAGGGCTCTGGTGATAGTTACTCGGGTGAGGCCGGAGCCCCAAAGCGTTTATCTGTTGCCCTGCTCCTGTCAGCAGCATCACAACCCTGACTTGTGGCCTTTTTGTCAGCCAAACTGGCTATTGCAGCTTCAAAGCCTTTGGCATTTTCCATTAAGGAAGCCAGAAGAATTCGTGGTTTTACTACATTTCCCCCGCTCCCTCCCGAGACCCGAAAGGATGCAGAAATGGAAAGTGTTTGGGAAAAAATGCATTGAATTTGGTTGACAATCAGAGTTTGTCCTTTACTTGGTAAACTTTTCTTCAGTCTCATAGGGAAAATAGTGGGTTGCGAGGTGGCGCAGTGGTTAGGGTGCAGCACTGCAGGCCACTTCAGCTGACTCTTATCTGCAGTTCAGCGGTTCAAACCTCACTGGCTCAGGGTTGACTCAGCCTTCCATCCTTCCGAGGTGGGTGAAATGAGGACCCGGATTGTTGTTGGGGGCAATATGCTGACTCTGTAAACCGCTTAGAGAGGGCTGAAAGCCCTATGAAGCGGTATATAAGTATAACTGCTATTGTTTTCCAAAGTTGAAGGATATAGCAGCCATTTCCATCGATATGTAAGATTGTGAGAATGAAGGAAATATCTGCAAATGTGCCCTTGCCATCCTCCTCCCCATATCCTCCCCCCCTCCTCAAAATCCTCAAGCTATTTACCTGCTCTTCCTTGGTTGACAAGAGAAGACAATGCCACTGTTGAGCATTTGGTAAGGTCTCTGTTATCTAGAGGGAGATGCTATTCATTCCTCCCACCCACCCACCCTTGGATGGCTTGACCTGAGGTTCCCCAGCCCCCAACACTCCAAAACGTCCCAGTGGCTCCTTTGGAGTCTCTCCAGGAAAGCCTGCATTCCTTAGGCAGCTCAGCCTTATATAGCCGCCTGCAATTCAAGGCCGCCTGTGCGTTTGAACAGACACCCTCCCTCCCTCCCAAGTGCCACTTAACATTCTCTGCTAGGTGGAAGGGCAGGCAAGTGAGCTCATACAAGCGCCCTCCAACACAGAAGGTGGGGGGGAGGAAAAGAAGGCCGTCCCTCCTGCCCTATTTCATGTCCCCTTGGAGGTCAGGGGCCCTCTTCGGTTCCTCCAGCTGTTGGGAGAAGCCCTCCTCTGCACCAAGAATAGCTTTACTGGAGATGGCAGCATTTCTGGGTCACCCAAACCTGCCCACCTGTGCCTAGGAGGAGGCTCACTGAGGGACCCAGCCCCAACCTCATGAGGTTCGCCTACAGCTTTTGTGCCCTCCCAACTAAATAGATGGGTAGTGTAGTAGGAATCTGTGATGTTCCTGTGGTTCGTCCATGAGGCCAATGTGGAGAAAAGACAGGACACGATCTTTCTCGGGATGGAGCGACCCAGATTGGGGGTCTGAGAGCCCCTTTTATTGAGATAGGACAAAGGCAGGAGGAGCAAATCAGTAATCAGCATGTGATTTAAGACAGCCTGTAAAAGTACAATTTCTAATCTACTGCTCAGGGAAGTTCTGTCTATATATGGTCAAATCCTGGACGTCAATGGTAGGGCACATCTCAGAATGTTATGTTATGAACTATCAGGATGTTATGGCGTTCTAGGAGTTTGTTTTCTCCTGTGTGGTTCAGCGTGGCTCTGCATGCCCTGGTATGAACTGGGCCATGGGTGATCCACACCTACACAAGGAATTATATTACAACATTCCCTATCCTGCCCAAAAGCTGCCATGTCTTGCAGGACTGTAAGCTCTGAGGAACAGCTGGGCGAGGTGCCCCTCTTTGCCCTGCCCAGAAGGGAGGTCTCTAAACAGCTGCCCAGAAAGCTCTCAGTGGTTGCAAGGGAGGTAAACAATAATAGAAAGCTGGCTGACCCTCCTGGTGCATAAGGAATGCTCTTCCTCTCTTCCTAAAAATAGAACCATAGGTATTTGGAAGTAAAAAGGGGAGGGGGGAAGGGTCCTTATCATCCCCCTTTTGAGCAAGCAGGGGAGGCAAAACCCCAGGGCTGGGCTGGTTCTCCAAGAAGACCCCGAAGAAGAGGAAACCTGGCCAGGTAAGGGAACTGTGTGGGATGGGCTCCTGCTGCTGCTCCCACCCTGCCTTTCCTGGATCTCAGACAACTGGCAACTTCAAGCAGACTCCCTGCCCTGCTCTCTCTCGGGTCAAGTCCAAGCACTTCAACATCCCTGGAAGTTGATGGAGCAGATGGCAAGGCGAAGGCCATGGGCACAGGGCTTTTAACAGAAATTCCACTCCCTGCCGCCTTCAGGGTTCAGCACAGCCCTGGCATCTTTTCCCTTCCTTTATACACACCGGTGCCGAAGATGGGACTCTTGACTCCAGATTTTCATCCATTCGTCCCAAGGGCTGGATGATGCTTGGGCTGTTCGGAACTCATCCAAACCCCCCTCGGTGCTTCTCTCGTGCAAGAGCCGAGTTGGCGCAGTGGTTAAATGCAGCACTGCAGGCTACTTCAGCTGACTGCAGTTCGGCGGTTCAAATCTCACGGGCTCAGGGTTGACTCAGCCTTCCATCCTTCCGAGGTGGGTAAAATGAGGACCCGGATTGTTGTTGGGGGCGATATGCTGACTCTGTAAACCGCTTAGAGAGGGCTGAAAGCCCCATGAAGCGGTATATAAGTCTAACTGCTATTGCTATTGCTATCAGCCCCTGGGGAAGCCCCGGGAAACTTCAACTCTTTTCGGTCCTCATTGAGATGCTGCAGAAGCCTCTCCCCGACGAGCCGCCGCCCCCCCCCCCCCCCCGCCAATCCTGCGCCGCTCCTTCAGGCGCCCCTCCCCGCCTTTGCGCAAAGAGCCAAGGTGGTGCAGTGGTTAAATGCAGCACTGCAGGCTACTGCTAGATCAGCAGGTCAGCGGTTCAAATCTCACCGGCTCAGGGTTGACTCAGCCTTCCATCCTTCCGAGGTGGGTAAAATGAGGACCCAGACTGTGGGGGCGATAGGCTGACTCTCTGTAAACCGCTTAGAGAGGCCTGAAAGGCCTATGAAGCGGTATATAAGTCTACTGCTATTGCTGTTGCTAAAGTGGAGGTGGGGGCTTAGGAGCCACGAGGGGTCCGGCTCTCTCCGCCCAAACGAGGGGACCCGAGACCGACCTGGGCACTGCTGGGGAGGGCTGGGGGGGTCTCCCTGCTCCCCGCCCCCTCCCCGCTTCCCCAGCCCGCTCTTTGCACCTGCCGGGGAAGGGGCGGCGCGGCGGAGTCCCCGGACGGCCCTCGGGCGGCGGTTGGCTGGCGGCGGGACCATGCTAATGAGGCCGCGGCTTTATGCCACCTGCCCGGCCGGCAGACCCACCGCCCGCCCGCCCGCCTGCCATGCCGCGCTCCTTCCTGGTCAAGCAGTCCTCCAGCAGCCGCGTCCCCAACTACGGCCAGCTGGAGACCAGCCGCCAAGGTAAGCGACGCCCCGACGGCCGCTCCGACCGGCCTTGGGGCGCCCCCGGCTCTCCCTCCGTGCCCGGACGCTCCGCAGCCCGCGCGGGTCGGGGTCGCTCGAGCCCCGAAGGGCCGGGGAGCCTCTTCCTTCTGGCCAAGCGGGAGCGGCTGGCTGCGGGGCGCCCCTTGAAGAGGAGGGGGTCCCCCCGGCCCTCGGGGCCCCTGCGGAGCCCCCGCCGTTTCCTCCGCTCGGCTTCCCCGCAGTCTTTGGCCGCGCCGGAGGCTTTCAGCGCCGGGTCCCCGCCGGCTGCGCTCCACGGGGCTTGGAGGCTTCCCCGGAGTTATCCCCGCGAAGGCAGCGCTGCTCGGCCCCGCAGCTCCTCCTAGGCGGGAGTTTCTCCGAGGAGAAGCGGCAACAGGTGGGAGCTTTGAGTTGGAGAACCTGCGGAGGCGGGCAAGGGAGATGCGGTGCCCAAGGAGGGAAGCGCCGCTTGCAAGCCGAGGGATCCGAAGGTCCAAATGACGTTGGGGGGAACTTCATCCACCGAGGCGCTTTTCCCTCTTCAACAAAAAGGGAGACAAGCGGAGCCCTAGCCTCGAACGTGGTGGAAATTCTTCCACATCTGGATCACCTCTGCACATGCTCAGAGGCAGCCTTCAAAGGAACACCGTTGCCTTATTGCGCACCCCTTCCCCCCCTGTGCCGGGACGGCTGATGCAGGCTGTGGCACCTGAGATTGTTTAGTGCAGTGTTTCTCAACCTTGTCAACTTGAAGATGTCCGGACTTTAACTCCCAGAATTCCCCAGCCAGCGAATGCTGGCTGGGGAACTCTGGGAGTTGAAGTCCGGACATCTTCAAGTTGACAAGGTTGAGAAACACTGTCCTAACCACTGCTGGGGAATTCTGGGAGTTGAAGTCCGGACATCTTCAAGTTGACAAGGTTGAGAAACACTGTCCTAACCACTGCTGGGGAATTCTGGGAGTTGAAGTCCGGACATCTTCAAGTTGCCAAGGTTGAGAAACACTGTCCTAACCACTGCTGGGGAATTCTGGGAGTTGAAGTCCGGACATCTTCAAGTTGCCAAGGTTGAGAAACACTGGTTTAGTGAGTCTTTCTAGGTTTGTTCCATTGCAATCGCCGTTGGGGAGGGGGCTTCTACCTCCAATGGCTACAGGGGCCTTTTCTGCTTTCTGTTTTTCCTGTTGGATTTAGGCATGCAATGCACCTTATGGGTACACTTAGTTCTACCTGTGTGTGTATTAAAATTGGTGTCTGCCTGCAAAGAAACAACATTGTTTTCCTGTTGTGAATTTCTGCTGACTCAACGATAGGTGCTGTTTTAACTCTAGGCAGCAGAGGAATTCTGCAAGACTCAAGGAACAGAACAGAAAAATCAGGCATTTTTTAAAAATGTGGTGCATTGTCAGGGGATTCATGATTGACAAAGAGGAGTTGGCGGTTTCGACTGAGAGAGCTTGCAAAGAGGAGAAGGAGGGGGAGGTGGTCCGAGGTTACGGAGAGTCCAAGAAAGGCTGGTTTGATCTCTGCTCATTGGGTTATATCAGTGGTTCCCAAACTTGGCAACTTTAAGACTTTAAGCTCTGCTGGCTGGAGAATTCTGGGAGTTGACATCCACAAGTCTTAAAGTTGCCAAGTTTGGCAACCACTGGGCTACATGTATGGAAGATGGCTTGAGCTCCTGTGAGCTGCCCATCAGAAGGGCTGGCCAGCCATCCTATAACCTATGTTGGTGAGGATGGACCCTGGGGGCTCCCACCCATCCCACCTGCCCCCATGGCCTCTGCCCCCTCAGTGATTTTTTTTTTTTAATATAAATGTTTCCAAGAGGGCAGGCTGTGTGGCATTTACCCTTCACTTTTTTCATACCCCAGAGAAGAATGTAAATTCATCTGGAATGTAGATTATTTCCCAGTGTACCAGAGAGGGTGTGTGGTGGGGGGTGGCCTGGAGATATTTAAAATATTCCAAGTGCTTTCTCTTCGGGGTAAGATCCTGTTTGGTTTATAACAGCCCTAACAGGGACTTGAGAATATTATGGCAGGCGATGCCATCTTGGCACACCCAAGTAGGGCTTCAGCTGCCAGTGGCCTAAGTGCACATTTTGGATCTTGGGGTTGTTTTTTTTTTTTTAAAAAGGCAATTCTTTGACCTTCAGGCCCGCCTGTTTCACATGGGGAGTTTTTTTACCATTTTTTCACCTGCCTGCAAAGATGTTCCTCTGAAGAAGACACGAAGAGAGGCGTCTGTTCCACTGGGAGAGCCCTGGAAATGGGTTTTCAGAGTAAACCCACCACCCTCGGCTAAGGCTGAGGAAAGCACAGCCTTCGTCTTTCCTTCTTCGGAGTAAAACCAAGTGCAGGCTGTGGCCATCCATTAAGCTAGGAAACCGTTTGCTTAGAATAAAAGAAGCAGAAACATTTCCCCTAGGAGTAGAGTTTACGAGATATAAGGTGCTTAGCGAAGGTCTCCCAACTCATGTTCAGCACCCCAGGCAGATGTTAGGATGGGCAGCAGTTGACCTTGGCTAAGATTTAAGCAGGATCAGACCTGACTGGGAACTGGTACATACCGTATTTTTCAGAATATAAGACGCACCAAGGTTTTGAAGAGGTAAATTTAAAAAAAAAAGTGTTTGCACTCTGCAGGCCTCCCAAACCCTCCGCGCGTCCATTTTTGTGAAGGGGGCGAGGTTTTATGATGCAAAAAGTGTTGTATTCAGGGTATGAGATGCTCCCAGATTTTCACCCTCTTTTTGGTGGGGGTGGGGGGAAGGTGTGCCTTATAGTCCAAAAAACACGGTAGGTAGGAGAGGTATAATCTGTCTGGGGACATTACAGGAAGGAAGAGCCAAGGTGGTGGCACAGTGGTTAGGGTGCAGTACTGCAGGCCACTTCAGCTGACTGTTATCTGCAGTTCGGCGGTTCTAATCTCACCGGCTCAAGGTTGACTCAGCCTTCCATCCTTCCGAGGTGGATGAAATGAGGACCCAGACTGTGGGGGCAATATGCTAACTCTGTAAACCGCTTAGAGAGGGCTGAAAGCCCTATGAAGCGGTATATAAGTCGAACTGCTATTGCTATTACACTACTTCCAGTAGAGAAAGCCAGGTGGGCATCCATTTGCAGGCTGAGCAAGTTTTGATTTGCAAGTTTGTGTGCAGAAGGTTAAGGCAAAGTGTCTGGAGGTGCCTAGAAGGGAAGTCCCAAAGGGGCTTTTTCAAGAGGCAACTTACCAGACTGGACTTGCCAGAAAGTCCAGTGGCCTTTGGGAGAACCATGACCAGGATGACGGAGAATCTCCGTAGACATCTAGAAGGGGAGGCCGGAATATCACTTTGGTCAACTTCTTTGTCTTCTTTCCATCCACAGAATGCAACAGGCCAAGTCACACCTGGATGACATGTTCCTTTTCTATCCAGGAGGCCCCACCCTGCCCATCCACACCCCGGGAGGCCAGCCCTCTGAGGAGCCACAGCTTTGCTCCTGCCAGCCTCTCCCCCCCTCTTCAGCAGAGCCGGGAGGCCAAAGAGCAGCTCGCCTTTAACCCCCCAAGTGGGGAGAGGGCTGGAGGCAGCCGGGGGTCAGCCACCCCTCTTCGGGATAACCCCAACAACCTCAATCTCCCGCCAGCCTTCGGCCTGCTCCCCTGGAGGACGTGCCCCGTCCTGGGCCGCCTGGCGGAGGCAGAAGGACAGCAGGTGCCAGCCGAGCCTGGTGTGAGGACTGGCACCCTGGAGAGGTTCATCTGCCTGGATTGCCACAAGCCCTACAGCACTTTCTCTGGCTTGGCCCGGCACCGGCAGCGGCACTGCAAGCCGCAAGCCGTAGCAACAACCAGGTTCTTCAGCTGCAAGTACTGCAACAAGGGGTACACCAGCTTGGGGGCCCTCAAGATGCACATCCGGACTCACACCCTCCCCTGCGTGTGCAAGATTTGTAGCAAAGCCTTTTCCAGGCCTTGGTTACTACAGGGCCACATCCGGACACACACAGGTGAGGGGAAACTATCCCAGGAGACAAGGGGGGGGGGGGAGGAGGGCCTTGCACGCTGCTGCAATGCAACCCAGCCTGGAGTGGAAGCATGCGTACAGAAGGTTGCATGTGTGGCACAGATGTCTTCTAGGGCAGTGTTTCTCAACCTTGGCAACTTGAAGATGTCTGGACTTCAACTCCCAGAATTCCCCAGCCAGCGAATGCTGGCTGGGGAATTCTGGGAGTTGAAGTCCGGACATCTTCAAGTTGCCAAGGTTGAGAAACACTGGCCTAGATCATTCTTTATGTGTGGACTTCGACTCCCAGAATCCTTTGCAATGATGATCATGGTGGCTGGGGAATTCTGGGAGTTGAAGTCCGGACATCTTCAAGTTACCAAGGTTGAGAAACACTGTTCTAGGGATCCAGGAAGGTGGTTCTCTTTGCTGTGTTACAGCACTCCTGCAGCGCAGAGGCAGCTTTGGTGCCCCCAAATTCATCCCAATATTTTTATAACGGCTCATTCTGCTTCTCCTGTTCGATATCTGACTGTGGATTCTATGCCCTTCCCTGCATGGGAGTGGCCTCTACTCAGAATATCACCAGTTCTGCTAAATAGCATGAACCATGTTTAAATCGTGGGTTTAAAAAGAGATTCTAGGCTTGGCATGGAGTGAGGGTGAATATCTGGGTTAGGCTTTTGCCTTTTGAGGGGGTGCTGAAATTGAATAATCCTTGTGACCAAAATCTGTGGTCACCAGAAACCAGACAGTCCTGTAGCGATGTCACAATTAAAGATTGCTAGATATGGCACAAATGTATATAGCTTCTCTTTATCAGCCAGGGTGTTTTATTGTGCAGCCCTGCTTTATGGAGTGTGCCCCAGTTTGTAGCAGAGAGTGTGTAACACACCTGTAATTAGGTATGTGGGCCTCTGCTTACAGCACAACCTTTCTGGTGTTGCATTCAGTGCACCTATAAGTAGTTCTCAACTTACAACTGTAATGGATCTTGTCGATCACAGCTGTAGGTCGTAAAACAGGTCACCTAAGTGACCAACCCAACTTACGACCTTTTTTTCCTGGTGATCATTAAATGAACAAGGTTCTCTTTGGGCCAGTTGGCACCCAGCCCCTGCCCCTGCCCCTGTGTGCCCCACCTGGGCTCACCTGTTCTGCCTTCCTTCCCAGGTGAAAAGCCCTATTCCTGCTCCCACTGCAGCCGAGCCTTTGCCGACCGCTCCAACCTCCGCGCCCACCTGCAGACCCACTCGGAGATCAAGAGGTACCAGTGCTGCGCCTGCTTGAAGACCTTCTCCCGGATGTCACTGCTTTTGCGGCACAAGGAGGCCGCATGCTGTGCCACAGCCTCCTGAGGCTGGCAGGGAGAACGCGGCTGTTTCTCAGCAGAAGAAGCTTTGGATGAGTGAAGACCAGCAATCTGGAGTTTGGTTGCATCCTGAGACAGGAGTTGGTTATCTGACTGTGCATATCTTCGCTCCAAATAAAGCAGTAAAAGGAATGATGTCCTCGGATGATTTTAAATTCCTTCTGTGAATTGCTCTCCTCCTGTATAAATCTACCCAAACAGCACGTCTTGGGATCCAGGATGGTTTCGCCACTTCAGCACCAGAGACTGTATTCCCCAGCTGGCTTCCTTCCTGGCCCCATGCTGGAGAGGCGCTCAGAAACACCAATGCATTCATCGTCTGCTTCGGATTGCTAGTCTTGGCATTAAAAGCTGCTCAACTCCCACTTCTGGCCTGAGTTTATTACGGCTTTTCTGGATGCTGATGAATCTCTCCTATCCTTTGCCGGAATGCATGGGAGGTCTTCCTGTCGCATGGAATGCCAAGATAGGCGCCTCTCCCTAACCAACTTGGAGAAAGTATTGCTTAGTAAGATCTTACAGAGCTGAGGTAGCGCAGTAGTTAGAGTGCAGCACTGCAGGCTACTTCAGCTGAAAGCTAGTTGCAGTTCGGCAGTTCAAATCTCACAGGCTCAAGGTTGACTCAGCCTTCTATCCTTCCGAGGTGGGTAAAATGAGGACCCAGATTGTTAGGGGAAAATATTTTGACTCTGTAAACCGCTTAGAGAGGGCTGTAAAGCACTATATATGTCTAAGTGCTATTGCTATCTTCTCTGGCCAAGCCAAATCCACTCCAGGGAAGGTGGTCCATTCCCAGAATTCAGGGGGAAAGGTGATGCCCAGGTTATCATTTTTAACGTGACAAGAGGGACACATTTTTAAAAAGATCTTACCAGCAATATTTAATGATAAATGAAAGGCCATCTTCATCAAGGTGAAGCCAAGGTTTTTTTTACTGTACCCCCAATGGACTATTTCAAAGCCAAACAGGCTGCAAACTCCAAAGAAAATTCTGCTTCAGTTGCTTTTCCTCATGGAAAAGCTTCTCAGTACAATCAGCTTTTTTCACCACCACCCCATTTTTGGGGGTTTCCCCATTTTTTGCCCAGGAGAACATCTGGAGCGTTTATGTGCTATCAAAGGTGGGGGTTGTTTGTTACAACTTGTTCGCAGCAGTGAGGTCAGCCTGGCAGAGCGGGGAAGCAACAGGTATATTTATAGCCTTCCCCGTGGCCAGAGAGCATAAATAGGACCCCAAGATGCCTAAAGTGAGCTGCATTGTAAACTCCGCACTATTTTGAGCTGCAAAAGTTCTAAAAACAGCTCTTCCACCTGTCGTGAGGGAGGGCCAGAGCAGGAAAGTATGCTGCTGCTTCTAAAATAAGCCAAATGTTTTTTCCCTCTTCCTTGCAGCCGATGGAAAGTGCTGGTAAATATAGCAGCAGGGCAAAGGTGGGGACTCGAGACCCCCACCTGCTGATCTGCCAGTGGAGAAGGGAATGTCAGGATCAGATGAATGAGTCCTTTTTTTCCATTCTGCCTGAAGGCACCATCTGGGTTCTTGTTTTGGCTCCTCCTCGGTCCACAAAAGCTGGCCAAGAGGAAAACTGGCTCACTCCCTCTTCAATCACTGTCAAAAAAAAGAAAAAGCTTGTTTGTTTGCATTCGGAGTGATTTCTGCTCAACTCTCTACCTGCGTGTTACTGGGGCAAAGGCAGGTACGGCTGCAGAAAGTCCTGGGTTCAAATTTTAACTCTGCCCAGCCACTAGGTCTCATCTGCTTAAATAGAGAACGTTTATAGCTTAGGGTTGACATAAGGGGGGGGGGGGGGCTGGGTGCTCTGTGATATGAGCTTGGTGGTTTTCTTGCAGAGGTTTCAATACCCAAATTAGCAGCTTCATTCACATACTGTAATATGTGGAGTTTATTAAATTGTTGGGTGGTTTTGTTGTGATCAGGTTGGCGTGATGTATAAATGCAGTCTCTTTGGTTGGACTATAATTCAGTGTATAATGATTGATTGATTGATTGATCGCACACCATCAAGTCATCGTCAGCTCTTGTTCCCAATCTGGTTCTTTTAGGTCTTCCGATAAGTCATTTATAGTATAAATGGTACTTAGAGCAAATATGGTAAGTATACTGTACAAACCAACTATTGATTGATGAAGACATGGATACAATCCCATTTAAATTCACAATTATAAGATAAAATAACTTAAGATTGCTTTCCGAAGCCCTAGTTTTTTTTTAAAAATGGGTTTCTCGCCTAAGAAAAGGCATTTCTGCATTACAGGAGTGGATTTGATGGTTAGGAATCGGTTAGGAGCTCTCTTTCAGAGAGGAAGTGATGGTGATATAAATACACTTATTTTATTCTTTTATTAATTCAATTTCTATAGCCACTCAGCTCAAGCAAGTGACTCTTACTGGATTCTGGTGTAAATGGACGCTCTTGGCCACATTAATAGAGAACTTTGGAGATTTTTCTTCCCTAAAATCTTCCTGCTGTTCCCTGGTTGAAGGTGAAATGGAGGATCTGCTTTCTGGGACAAGATGGGGAACATGTCCCCCCTCTAAGAAAAGTGCAGTGACCTTAATTTAGGGGGTCTGGATCAAGGTACATCCAGTGTAGCTTTGAAAGGGGAGAGAAGGAGGCTTGGCTTATGGGTGCCGAGATCTTTCCAGCTCAAGTTTCTTTTTCCCATGACAAATGGAAAAGCAGCCCTCCCCCTTAAATGCCAGCCCCCAGAAATAGCCCTGCCCGGAGGAAGTCGCTGAGGCCCCGGGGGCCAAGCAAGGCACAAAGAGGCCGGCTGGGGGCTCTATCTATAGACGGTCGGGCGCCCCGCATGGAAGAGAGCCCTGCCCCGCCTGGGTGCCGCTCGCGCCGGGGATGCCGAGCAGGTGGAAAGACCGCGGGGGGCGGAGAGTTGTTCCCCCCCAGCCGCGGGGTCCTTGTTTTTCAACAGGTGGCCCCGCAGGTTGGCGCCTTGCGTGGGCAGGCGGGGATCCTCGCAAAGTGGGGGAGAAGGGAAAAACAGACAAGGGAGGGGAGGGAGCCTGGGCTTCTGAGTTGCCCGCTCGCCCACGCGGGAAAGGATGCTCCGGGTCCCCTCGGGAAGAGCCCCACGGAAGGAAGGTCCAGAAAAGCGGAGCGTCCCTGGAGAGTCTCAGCCATCCAGGTCAGGGTTAGATTAGATTAGATTAGATTGCTTTTATTTATAGGCCGCCCTTTTCCCTGAGGGGACTCAGGGCGGCTTACAACCTATAGGGAGGGGATACACGTAATGACATATACAGACAGTACATAATTAAAAATAGAAGCAACATTCATTCATCATTCGGGTGGGGACGGATCCCAATCTTTAACCCCAGGCCTGGCGGGATAGCCAGATCTTAAGGGCTGTGCGGAAGGTCTGGACGGTGGTGAGGGTACGAATCTCCACGGGGAGATCGTTCCAAAGGGTCGGAGCTACTACTGAAAAGGCTCTCCTCCGTGTGGTTGCCAGTCGGCACTGGCTGGCAGATGGAACTCGGAGGAGGCCTAATCTGTGTGATCTAATCGGTCGTGAGGAGGTAATTGGCAGGAGGGTTGTCCCAAAGGAGCTTCCCACCCCCCCAAAAAAAGCTGGATTTTCTTGTTTTTTCTCCCTTGAAAACGTTTGGCTTCAAACGCAAGAAATTGCAGGATGCAAGAACGTTTCTAAGGGGGAAAAACCCCAGGAAAGCCTAGTTGCCTTTTGGGGGGGAAAAGCCCCTTTGGGACAAAAGGCGGAAGGGAGGCAAAGGGACCCTGGAGCGGGCTTCGAGGTCCACCGGCTGCGCCTCGCATCGGAGCTTCCAGCCTCCGGGGATGGAAAGGGCGAAAGGCGGCTCTCCACATCGCCCGGCAAGCAGCGCTCCCCCTCCACTTAACACTTAACGTTGCCCTCTAATACCCCTGGGTGACATTGCTGAGCCTCGCCGCTTTAGCAGAGCAAGGAAGATACTCAGAGATGATTCACACCCTGGTCAGCGTCTCTTTGCACTTCCACCATCGGGCATTAGACATCAAAGCAGAGCCGGGCGAACGAAAAGGGTTTAAAAATAGTTCCTATCCTTGGGCGGTCAGACTCTTCAACACAACCACAATCACTCCAGGCACACGCGGAAATGTTATGACTAGTTTTCATTTTTCTTTCTTCTTTTCCCCCCCCTCTAATTCTGTGTTTCTCAACCTTGGCAACTTGAAGAGAGCCAAGGTGGCGCAGTGGTTAGAGTGCAGTACTGCAGGCCACTTCAGCTGACTGCAGTTCTGCAGTTCGGCTGTTCAAATCTCACCGGCTCAAGGTTGACTCAGCCTTCCATCCTTCCGAGGTGGGTGAAATGAGGACCCAGATTGTTGTTGGGGGCAATATGCTGACTCTGTAAACCGCTTAGAGAGGGCTGAAAGCCCTATGAAGCGGTATATAAGTCTAACTGCTAAGATGCCTGGACTTCAACTCCCAGAATTCCCCAGCTGGGGAATTCTGGGAGTTGAAGTCCAGGCATCTTCAAGTTGCCAAGGTTGAGAAACATTACTTGCACGGGGATTATTCTTTATACTATGTATGTTGTTTGTATTTGTTGTCATGAATGAGAGAGGGCTGATAGCCCTATGAAGCGGTATATAAGTCTAATAAACAAACAAACAAACAAACAAATAAGTCTAATGAATGAATGAATGAATGAATGAATTGCACCAGTGAGGCTAAAACCAATTTCCTTGTATTTATTTAGTGCAGGGGTATCTAAACTTGGGAACTTTTAAGACTTGTGGACTTCAACTCCCAGAATTCCCCAGCCAGCCAGTTGAAGTCCACAAGTCTTAAAAGTTCTCAGGTTTGGACACCCCCGATTTAGTACAATGACAATAAAGGCTATACTAGGATACAAATAAGCAATCAGGAAACAATCAATATAAATCATGCATGGAGAAGCGCATCGTCTCCTCCCTCCCCCCATGCCCCATTGCATGCCCCACTCCTTCCCAGGCTGCTCTGGGGGAAATGGGGAGGGGGGAGAAGATTCGCGTCTTTGCAAGCGAAGACGCGGCTGCAAAAACTGAGCTCTGCCCGGGGGCGAGCGCAACTGAGCATGCGCGCGTGGGCTCTGCCTCTCGTGCCATGGCGCCGGTGCCACGCGGGAAACCGCCCGAGTGGGAAACTTCTCCCTTCCCATGGTGTCCCGAAAGTTCCGGCCTGGAATGAGGCGAGCCGGCGGCCCCATCGTCCGACGAGCTCCGATTGGCTGAGGACGGCCGGCGGAGGAGGCGGGGAGCGCGCTGATTGGTCTGCGTGGCCCCAGCTGGAGCGGCGCGGGCCAATGGCGGGGAAGGGGCGTGTCGCTTACATCGGCGGAGACACGTGTTTGTGTGGGAGGAGGAGGAGGGGATGCGGGCTCCGCTCCCAGTAAGGGCAGACTGGGCGGACTGGGCGGACTGGGACGGGAGCGCGAGGGCTGGGCAGGCCGGGCCGGGGTCCTGCTGAGGAGGGGAGCAGCGGCAGCAACCGGCGGGGGTCCCCTGCAGCAGCCGCACCATGAGTCCGCCCGTGGCCGGAGAGAAGCGGCCGGTTGTGGTCACCTGCACGGCTCCGGTCAACATCGCGGTGATCAAGTACTGTGAGTAGCCGAGTGGAGCCCGCGAAGTCCCCGAAGAAGGACTCCCAGGAGGGCGGGGTGCTGGTGGTGGTAGTTCAGGCGACTTGGATGGGAGACCACCAGGAGATCCCCAGTCAGAGCTGCAGGTGGGATCAACAGCCTGGGTAGGGGGGGTGGAGCTGCTCGAGGGGGCTCCAAGAGGCTTTTGCTCTGGGGTGATGAAAGCACCCTTCCTGCAAAGGGGGGGTTGAGTTGAGTTGAGTTGAGTTGAGAAGTTTATTTATATGCCGCCCTTTTCCCTGGGGGGACTCAGGGCGGCTTACAACTCGAAAAGGGGGGGGGGGAAACAAACATTTAACACGTAGGACAGTACGTCATTAAAAAACACAACATTCATACCATTCGGGTGGGTTACAGTCTTTAGCCCCAGGCCTGACGGGATAGCCAGATTTTGAGGGCTGTGCGGAAGGTCTGGAGGGTGGTGAGGGTTCGAATCTCCGCGGGGAGATCGTTCCACAGGGTCGGAGCTGCCACCGAGAAGGCTCTCCTCCGCGTGGTTGCCAGTCGACATTGACCGGCAGATGGGACTCGGAGGAGGCCTAATCTATGGGATCTAATAGGTCGAGTGGAGGTGATTGGCTGGGGCTGGGAAACCCGAGGAGGAGTGAATGAAGGGCTCGGGAAGAGCAAGGAGTGGGAATAGATGAGGGGACAATTTTATTCCCCACCCACCCCCAAAGTAAAACGAGCCTTCTTGCAGAAGCCTTAAAGGGGGGGGGGGGCAACTGCTCTTACAGACACAGGTGCCAAATAAAAGCAGGGAGAAACGGGTGTCTTAGGCTGCAAACCTCTACACCTCCCAAGGAAGAGACATGGGTGCATCTGGGTGCAGAGGAAGAATTGGCTGGAGGGAGGGAGATGGGAGCCCCGTTGAAATGAACCGGGTTGCAGTTTTCCGCGTTTTTATTTAGAAGCGGATCCACTGAATGCTTCTTTGTTGAATGCACCTGCAGACTCTGAAGCAATAGGTGGAACTTCTGGTTTTCCTCCGTAAACCCAGCAGCCACCCACTCTGGCAGCCAAATCAATAGATCGGGAGAAGGAAGGAAGGTCCTTCCCAAATAATAGGCTCACCTGCCAGCTGTAATTAAAGGCCAGCCTGCTGGCGGCTGAGAGAAAACAGGTTGGGGCAGCTCTGCCAGCCTCCCAATTTATGAGGTGACTTGCCCTGCGATGCTCAGTCTGTCCCCGGTTCAAGCCGTGTCCTTCTTTCCTCTTCCAGGGGGAAAACGTGATGAAAAGCTGATCCTGCCTATTAATTCATCCCTCAGCGTCACCCTGCACCAAGATCAGGTTGGTCGCGAGGGACCCGTTTTGTTTCGGGTGACCTACTTCTTCCTGCAGACCAAACGTGGTTGAACTGAGCTCTGCGGCCTCAGGACAATTAAAAAACCTCCTCAAGAACGGCAATTTTAACTGAAAATATTGTTGTTTTTTAAAATATACTTTTTTATTTTCCATTTTCATAACATATAATCACATGTCTACTATTACATAGCCAATATCCTATTGCATTAAGTAGTAATTACATCAGTTCCTCTTGTCATCAACACCGAGAAAGATAAAAACCCATTATTAGCTCTTCTGCTCTCCATACACCTCTTTCTTCTGCCTCTCTCCTACCTCCTTTCTTCCCTCCATCATCCTTTTCTACTCTACTTCCCCTTCCTTTCTCCTTCTCCTCTCTCTTCATTCCACTCCTCCTTATCCTCCTCATCTCCCCCCCTTACCCTCTCTCTTATCCCTCTCTTCCCATCTTTCTTCTCCCTTCTGTTTCCCACTCTTCCTCTCATTAGTGTATTTCAGCTTCTGAGCAAACTCCATTCTATGTTGATGGCATTTATGCTTCCATATCAATATACTTAACATATCTTAGTTTTAAAGAAAAAATAAGAGAAGACAGTATACATGTGCAATCATATTACATTAAAATCTAACACCCCTCGTCAAGCCTAATATTCATCCCTCCCTCCCCCCCAACCCCAACCCCCAGCCTTTCCTCCCCCGACTTCCCAGAACCCATACATGGTATAAATCTTTAACAAAAACAGTCTAAAATATATTGGAAAAAAGAATAAAAAATTGATAACATCTTTACATTGAGCTTAGCTCCTCCTTGCTAGGCTAACTTTAAACAATTTATATCATTCCTGATCTTAATCATAAGCTATCTGGAATTTCTTAGTCCCATATTTATTTTGTATATAAATCGATCCATTTTTTCCAGTCTTGTTTATATCTCTCGTTTGAGTGGTCCTTAAGATATACAGATATTTTAGCCATCTCGGCTAAATTTGTGACTTTCAATGTCCATTCCTGAATTGGAGGCAAATCTTCCTTCTTCCAGTATTGTGCCACCAACAATCTAGCTGCCGTTATTAAGTGCAAAATCAAATTAATCTCTACAGCTGTACAATCAGTAATAACTGAAAATATTATTAAGGCTGCTTCTGCTATTGTTCTTTGTCCATTTCTGGGAGTTGCCCACTTTGGCTGCCCTATTGTTGCGATGGCGCCTTTATTTAATGTTTGGAAGCAGGAGAGAGATCCCCTCACTAACGAACCACCGGAGGAGAGCCGGAGAGCCTTAAGGGGGATAATCCAGTGAGGGTTGATTCATGGAAGTGAGGCCCAGATGTGGCCCAGTTGTGACCCACTGTGGCTTCTGTTGTGTTCCAGCTGAAAACAACCACTACAGCCGCCCTCAGCCGGGACTTCACGGAGGACCGCCTGTGGCTGAATGGGGAGCCGGCGGATATTGAACACGCCCGTCTCCAGTCTTGCCTGAGGGAAAGTAAGTGCAGGGCCGCCCAGCTGGGCTTCTGAATTCATGATGTTTCTGATTCTTTGCTTTGAAGGACAGCACAAGCGAGCAGAGCATGTTTCCTTTTATTTATTTATTTATTTATTAGACTTATATACCGCTTCATAGGGCTTTCAGCCCTCTCTAAGCGGTTTACAGAGTCAGCATATCGCCCCCAACAACAATCCGGGTCCTCATTTTACCCACCTCGGAAGGATGGAAGGTTGAGTCAACCCTGAGCCGGTGAGATTTGAACCGCTGAACTGCAGATAACAGTCAGCTGAAGTGGCCTGCAGTACTGCACCCTAACCACTGCGCCACCTCGGCTCCTTTCAACCCAAGGATGGGTGGATGGCCAGGTAGCCTGGAGCTGCCTTGCTAGGGATGGCAGAGAATGACCTGATGTAATAAAGAACCTGATGCTTTTATTGGGAATGATAATATTTTTTTTAAAACGCCCCTCTCTATAGTAACCCAGGGGGCGCAGTGGTTAGAGTGCAGCACTGCAGGCTACTTCAGCTGACTGCAGTTCGGCTGTTCAAATCTCACCGGCTCAGGGTTGACTCAGCCTTCCATCCTTCCGAGGTGGGTAAAATGAGGACCCGGATTGTTGTTGGGGGCGATATGCTGACTCTGTAAACCGCTTAGAGAGGGCTGAAAGCCCTATGAAGCGGTATATAAGTCTAACTGCTATTGCTAACAATAGCAAACTGTCCTTGACCAGTTCAGGAGCCTCCACGGAGAAGGGAGACACCCAGGATAATAGTTTCTGGGTGAGACACAGCAGAGAGGAAACGTTTAACCATGTTTGTGAGAATTTCCCCAGTCGATTGCAGACTTTGGCTCGAACCCAAAACGTCAGGGCTGTCTGTTTCTGCCTCTTTCCCCGCAAGCAAACTCAGCTCCCTTCTCTCTCTCTCTCTCTCTCTCTCTCAGTCCGTCGTCTGGCTAGGAAACGCCGTGGCGAGAGAAGTGGGGGTGACGAGGGGGACCCCCCTCCCCTGACCTACAAAGTCCACATAGCCTCGGAGAACAATTTCCCCACCGCAGCAGGATTGGCCTCTTCTGCTGCTGGCTACGCCTGCCTGGGTAAGTGAAGCTGGTCCCAGAGGGGGCCCGGGGGGGAGGCGGGGGGTGGTGTCTTACAGATTTCTGGTTTTGTGACTCCTTGTTGTGGCTGGGAAGGAGTGGCGGCCACGGGCAGAAAGCGGATGGGGCAGTTTGAGACCAAAAGTGGCGGTTTCATGGCATCTGGGCAGCCATGCCTGCCTCCAGGAGACCCCCTCTAGCCCCCCCCCCCAAGGTGCTTCCACCAAGCCATCCATGGACTCTTCTGCGTTCTGCAGTTTAGTTTAGTTTAGTTTTATTGATTTGTATGCCACCCACTCCCAAAGGACTCCGGGCGGCTTACAATAAAACAAGGGAGGGGGGAATAATACACAAACAACATTAAAATATACAACAATCTCGGGGGGGCTGGATATATCGAGGGCCCCCTGGCCTGCTGGAGCAGCCAGGACTTAACAGCTTTGCGGAAGGCCGGGAGGGTAGTAAACTGTTGTGCTTTGTGGATCACGCCAGCCTGCCGATCCCTTTCTCAAGGACTGCCACGTCCAGTTCTAATCTGGGCTGGACTCCACCTCCCATATGCCACAGCCCAGGGACCTTTTGCTTGGGGAGTTCTGCCCCCGAACCTCCTAAGGGCACGGCCCCCCGGGGGGGGGGGGAGTTCTGCTGTGGAACCGGCTGCCCTCCCACTTCCCTTCCAGTCTACACCCTGGCCCGGCTCTATGGCGTGGAGGGGGACCTGTCCGAAATCGCTCGCCAGGGCTCTGGGAGCGCCTGCCGAAGTATGTTTGGGGGCTTCGTGCAGTGGGTGATGGGGGACGATGCCGACGGCAAAGACAGCGTGGCCCAACAGGTGGCGCCAGAGACGCACTGGCCGGAGCTGCGGGTCCTGATTCTGGTGGTGAGTCTGGGGTCCGTCCCCCCAGGGAAACTGTGGCTGCCTCGTGGTTGGGCCGGCCCAGTTGCTTAGGGAGTTGGGGGAGGCAGGAGGAGGCCCCTTCTGGAGGTGCTTCCTGCGTCCTCCCCCATTGTCCCTCTTCCTCCTCCTCCTCCCTCCGCGACAGGTGAGTGCAGAGAAGAAGGTGGTGGGCAGCACAGCTGGAATGCAGAGCAGTGTGAAGACCAGCCTCCTGTTGAAGGTAGGAGACGCAGCTGCCCGGTCACAGAGCCCCCCTCCTCCCTCCCCAGGCCCCCCTTGGAGCTTTTCCCAGATTGCCGCTTCCCTTCCACCCCCTCAGAAGCCTTGGAAATGCCCCACCTGGGGCTCCTTGCCCCCCACACCTCTCTGACGGTCACCTTCTGAAGCCAACGTGGATTTCGATGTCTCAGGCAAACGGTTTCTCTCCACTGTTCAGGTGAATCCAGAAGGGAAACTAAGGCAGGGCCAAACCTCAAGTCCCCCTCATTTAGTTGTTTCGTTTGGGACAGTTGCCGCTGACCAGCCTGAATGTCCTTGGCTTCACAGCCATTTGTTTAATGACCGTTTAAAGTTATGGCACTGGAAGAAAATGATTTATGACCTTGGCTGTGACTCAGTTTCAATTTTCGATTTTATTGTATTTCTATGCCGCCCTATTCCCAGAGGGACTCAGGGCGGCTCACAAACCAAGTCGGGGGTGTGTGTGTGTACAAACGGAAAAAAAGAAAGACAACGGACAACACAACACCACAATTTTAAAAAACAATCAACAGCCACACCATTCGAGCGGGCACAGGAACTCATCAGCCCCAGGCCTGTCAGAACAGCCAGGTTTTAAGGGCTTTGCGGAAAGCCTGGAGGGTGGTGAGGGTTTGAATCTCCACGGGGAGCTCGTTCCAGAGGGCCGGAGCAGCCACAGAGAAGGCCCTCCTCCGGGTGGTAGCCAATCGGCATTGGCCAGTGGGTGGAATTCGGAGGAGGCCTAGTTTATGGGATATAATCGGTCTGTTGGAGGTAATTGGCAGCAGGCGGTCTCTCAAGTACCCAGGTCCAATACCATGAAGGGCTCACTTAACTGCCTCGCTTAGCAGTGGAAATTCCAGTCTGAATGGTGGTCATAAGCTGAGGACTACCGGTAGAGAACATGGTCAGCCCTGGAAGAGCCTGAGATGAAGACTTCGCTTCCCTGAGCTCCGTTGAGAGGGAATCTTGGCGTCTCCCCATCAGTCCAGATTGATCCATTGACCCCCCAATGCTTCTCCTGAGGTCTCCCCCCCCACCTTGTTACATATATAATATTGAGCTCCCTTAAGCCCCCCCCCGCCAGTTGTTTAATTTACAGTGTTGGAAGGGACCTTGTAGATCATCTAGTCCAACCCCCACCCAAGCCGGAGACCCTACGCCATTTCTGACAGATGATTTCAGATTTCAGATTTAATTTATTTGTATGCCGCCCTTCTCCGGGAGAGACTCAGGGCGGCGAACAATTCAAAAGGGATGGCCGTCCAGTCCTTTCTCTGAAGCCTCCTTCACCTCTTCCAGCACCGTGCGGAGGTTGTGGTCCCGGAGCGCATGGCCCAGATGATCCACCACATCCGGCAGAGGGATTTTGAGACCTTCGGTCAGCTCACCATGAAGGACAGCAACCAGTTCCACGCCACCTGCATGGACACCTTCCCGCCCATCTTCTACCTCAACGACACCTCCAAGCAAGTCATTGCCCTGGTGCACCGCTTCAACGACCACCACGGGGAAACCAAAGTATGTGGGGAGCTGCAGTGCCGGGATGGGGCCAGGGGGCCCCTGGGGGAAGGCTGGCGAGTCTCGTTTTTGGCCAGCTGGTCAAAGGATCGAATCGAATCAAATTCTTTATTTGGCTAAGTGAGAATTGGACACACAAGGGATTTGCCAGAAGATCCCAAAATAAATAATAATACTATAGCCATATAGAAAATATTTACACACGGATTGTGGCTAGAGAAAAAGAAATCTTTTGTCTTTTTCTTTTTTAAAAAATATATATTTTTATTCTTTTTCTGAAAAAAAACAACACACACATACAAAAGAAAAGCAAGAAAACTTTCCTCCATTTCATCAAGCATGTCGTTTGGTTACAAGTTTTTGTGCATTGATTCTTAAGATTAAGAATAACATCCCTGGTTTTGCATTAAACATCACTGAATATTTCGCTGTCATTGAGCATTATGTGTTCAAATTACCATTAATATTATTTCATTTGTAACAATCCTTGTTTCCTTGAATTCATAATTATCTATCAAATAACAATGTCTTTCAAGTATTATAACATCACCTATCTCTAAGGAGAAAAAGCAGAGATTAGAACAAAGAATTCCCATTAATTTATAATACACGTTCATATTTTCAATTGACCATAATGTCACCAATCATCCAGAGTTCCAAGAATACTTTTCCATTATTAATTATTAATCCATATAGTGGTTAAGTATTTCAATTCATATGTATATCGATTGTTCATTACATCATCATTGATCCATTTAATATACAAAAGAAAGGAATCTTTTATCTTCTTCTGACAGGTGGCCTACACGTTCGATGCTGGTCCCAACGCCGTCCTTTTCCTGCTGGATGAGACCCTGGAGGAATTTGTGGGGGTGGTCCAACGCAGCTTCCCCCCCAAGAGTAACGGAGACCAGTGAGTGAGCCCAGCTTTGCTGCTTATGTGGGAAGTCAGAGTAACACCCCATGCGTTCCCTGAAACTGTCCCCAAACTGTTTTTGAAAAGTAACAGAAGGGGTCTTTGTATTATAATCCTTCCTGCAAGTTTGTGATTATTCCCGTCTTGATTTTTTTTTTTTTTTGGCCTTAAAAAAAATTATTTCTTGATATTTGAAGAGGTTCCTTCCTCAGGAGAGCCACCCCAAATACTCCTGGCAGGAAACTGCTCTATGTGAAAAATCTTAACTGTGTGGAACTAGTGCCACATATATAATTAGTTAATCCTATATCCACTTTTCTGTTAAAACAATAATCTAAGTGAGGTGTGCTGAAAAATCATAGGGCAAAGACAAAAGTGGCGGGATACTTACTTTTGGTAATCAGGAGTATTCAAAACTACCCAGATTCAGCAATTGTCAACGCTTGTTGGAGAGGATTCAAAAGGACGGATTCTGTCAGAAAACAAGAGGTTGAAGTTTTGGCTCTTTTGAAGCCATTTGCAAATATCAAAACACTGTTTTCTTAAGGAAAATGTTCTTCCGATTTTGCTGCCTCGGTTTTGGCTCCTTCAGCCCCATCTCTTTTTTTCTTTAATCGTTTATTTATTATTAGATTTATAGGCTGCCCATCTCACTGTCTAAAGGGGTTGCTTGCAATAACACAAATATATAAACACAAAAATATTATAGTTAGCCTAGCAAGGAGGAGCTAAGCTCCATTCAAAGACGTTATTAATTTTCTAATTTTCCTTTAAGCATATTTTGAACTGTTTTTGTTAAAGATTTATACCTTGTATTGGTTCTGGGAAGTCAGGGGGGGAAGGTTGGGGGGGGTTGGGGGAGAGGGAGCGGAGTTTACTAAGTTGGAGGAGGGGTGTTGGATTTTAAGGTATTATGATTATATATGTATACTGCTATTTTTTATTTTTATGTATATTGAAATGGAATTATAAATACCATCAACACAAAAGGGAGTTTGCTCAGAAGCTGAAATGCACCGTAAATTAGAGGAAGAGGGGGAAGCAGAGGAGAGAAGAAAGATAGGAAGAGAGGGATAGGAGAAAGGGGGAAGGGGGAAGATGAGGAGAATAAGGAGGAGTGGTAAGGGGAGAGAGGAGAAGGAGAAAAGAAGGGGAAGTAGAGTAGAAAATGATGGAGGGAAGACAGGATGTAGAAGAGTGGGAAGCAGAGGAGAGAAGAAAGATAGGAAGAGAGGGACAGGAGAGAGGGTGAGGGGGGAAGATGAGGAGAATAAGGAGGAGTGGTAAGGGGAGAGAGGAGAAGGAGAAAAGAAGGGGAAGTAGAGTAGAAAATGATGGAGGGAAGACAGGATGTAGAAGAGTGGGAAGCAGAGGAGAGAAGAAAGATAGGAAGAGAGGGATAGGAGAAAGGGGGAAGGGGGAAGATGAGGAGAATAAGGAGGAGTGGTAAGGGGAGAGAGGAGAAGGAGAAAAGAAGGGGAAGTAGAGTAGAAAATGATGGAGGGAAGACAGGATGTAGAAGAGTGGGAAGCAGAGGAGAGAAGAAAGATAGGAAGAGAGGGATAGGAGAGAGGTTAAGGGGGGAAGATGAGAATAAGGAGGAGTGGTAAGGGGAGAGAGGAGAAGGAGAAAGGAAGGGGAGGTAGAGTAGAAAATGATGGAGGAAAGAAAGGATGTAGAAAGGGGGAGGAGAGAGGGGGAAGAAAGTGTCGGATAAGGTATAAATATGGTCTATGGAGAGCAGAAGAGCCAATAACTGGGATTTTTTTTCCTTTGGTAGTTGATGGTAAGATGAATTGATGTAATTACTTAATAATACAACATGATATTGACTAAAAACACACACGCACACAAAAATACATTAACTGGAATTAATGTTTTCCTTGCGGGTGTCGGGATGGCCCCAAATTTTAACCCAAGGGTTTTCCCTTCATCCTCTCCTTTTAGGTTTCTAAAAGGTCTCCCTGTGAAGCCAGCGAGTCCCTCCGAGGAGCTGTTGGCGGACGTGATTCGGGATCCTATTCCAGGAGCCATCCGGTATCTGCTGATCACTAAGGTAGGAGCCTGGCCTGGTAGCTTCCAAGAGGCATCAAACACGGGGGCATCCTCCCTGCAGATCTGCCAGGTGTTTTTTTTGGGGGGGGGGGGAGTAAGGCAGGTGTAAAGGGGGCTCTGTCCATTCCATTACTGACTTCCTTTCCCAGCCTGACAGATTCTCATTTTGCTGGATCTTTATTCAATAGCAATAGCAGTTAGACTTATATGCCGCTTCATAGGGCTTTCAGCCCTCTCTAAGCGGTTTACAGAGTCAGCATATCGCCCCCACAGTCTGGGTCCTCATTTCACCCACCTCGGAAGGATGGAAGGCTGAGTCAACCCTGAGCCGGTGAGATTTGAACCGCTGAACTGCAGATAACAGTCAGCTGAAGAGGCCTGCAGTACTGCACCCCCTAACCACTGTGCCACCTCGGCTCTTATTGAACCTTGGGATGAAGTTTGAGGGGGTCCTTGGTGCTCTCTGAGCTTGGTTGTTTTCTTGCAGACGTTTCATTACCATACTAGGTAACATCATCAGTGCTCTTAGGAGTGGAGTTTGCTATCAATACTCCTTACAGCACTGATAATGCTACTAGTTTGGGTCATGAAAAGCCTGCCAGAAAAAAGCCACCAAGCCGAAAGAGCACCAGGGATCCCTCATTTCAATCCAGAGCTACAAATATTCTCCTTTATTGGGGTGGTGTCTCTGGGGGCATCATTAAGCGATTTTTAACTTCCTTCTGGGGAAGAAAGAAGAGAGAAGCCAGTTTCCCTCCAAATGCTGGCGCTAAGATTTCCTCCAGAGCAACATTCCTGCCCCTTTTCTTGCTTATTGGTTCTGCGAAGGAAAACTAATATTTGCCCACACTTAAAACACTTGGCACCCATAGGCTGAAGTGGGGCAGAGATACGGGGCTCGGCTCCTGGGTTTTTTAAAATCTATTTCCAGGCGTGTCAATCCTTGGCTGTTGTCCTTGTCTGCCCCCCCCCCCCCCAGCATTTGGGAGATCTTATTTTTTAGCCTAATGATCGGCCCCCTACCCCCCCCCTCTCCACTCCAGATTTAAGCACTAAACCCCCCTCCCCATTTAAATACAGATGGACATAAAAATAAGGAAAGCTTGCAGAAAGTGTTTGGAATGCTTTTTACACGGCTTCGGTCCCTGTTCAGATAGAGAACAGCCATTAAATGTTATCGACATATCAAGCAATAAAATGCAACTGACAGTTATAACGTTCTTTGCCCTTAACGTTTCCTGCCAACTGTTTCACTTCTTCCCTTTTTGTTCTTTCTCTTGGTTCAGCCCGGGCCAGGACCTTCAGTTGTGGACGATGGGAGCTGTCATCTCCTGGGGGAAGACGGGATGCCTGGAAGCAGCCGCTGAGCCAAGACCAGCTCCTGTTGGGCTGCCCCAGAGGAGGGGGGGTCTGGGCCAATAATTTCTGGGGGTCTTTTCCTGTCCTCATCACCTGTTTCGTACTCTGCTCCAGAGCCAGCCAGTGGGAGGAGGGGGGCCTGGGGGGTCTTTTCCTGTCCTCATCACCTGTTTCGTACTCTGCTCCTCGATCCGGCACCTCAAGACTCGTGGCCCATAACTATTTATGTAAATTAATAATCTTCCATTTCTTCGATACGGTTTTATTATTAAGAGAGGTTTTTGAAATAAACGAGATCTTATGCGCGGCTCTCTTGTGGAAGCGTGTCTCACCTGTGGGCATCACCATTTGGGGGTTCTCTGCCCGTTCTTCTTTTATGTTCATACTCTGGAATTACGACACACTGTCCCCCCCTCGGTCCGTCTGTCCCCCAGAGTAAAAGTGCTTGAGGGCGTTAGCCCTTTCGGAGCAGATGTTGCCTAAAGTTAACTTACAACACAAATGTCGGAAAAGATTGATGGGAAAGTTGTAGGATTTAGAAAAAGAAACCATTGTTCGAAGTCTTCAGAAGGCAACATGAAATGCTCCTTGATTCTCTCCCTGCCCAAATCCCCCTGCAAAGCCCACTCAGAAGGGAAAGGCAAGGCCGGAAGCGGTCTGCTTGAAGAGGAATCTAGGCAGCTGACTTTGCAAGGGAAGGAAGGGCTGGCATGGCAGGAGGGCACCCTAAAGGGCCCAACCTTGGCAACCTGAAGACCTGTGGACTTCAACTCCCAGAATTCCTCAAGCCAAGTGCAGGTTGGAGACCCCTGCCCTAAAGCAGTGTTTCTCAACCTTGGCAACTTGAAGATGTCCGGACTTCAACTCCCAGAGTTCCCCAGCCAGCGAATGCTGGCTGGGGAACTCTGGGAGTTGAAGTCCGGACATCTTCAAGTTGACAAGGTTGAGAAACACTGTCCTAACCACTGGTGGGGAATTCTGGGAGTTGAAGTCCGGACATCTTCAAGTTGACAAGGTTGAGAAACACTGTCCTAACCACTGGTGGGGAATTCTGGGAGTTGAAGTCCGGACATCTTCAAGTTGACAAGGTTGAGAAACACTGTCCTAACCACTGGTGGGGAATTCTGGGAGTTGAAGTCCGGACATCTTCAAGTTGCCAAGGTTGAGAAACACTGCCCTAAAGGACCCAGGCCAGGTTCATTGGGGGGGATTTAGAACAGGAATGGGAATGGAAGGAGGGCTGGAAAGGGCCTTGAGCTCCCGATCCCATGATCCCGGACCATCAGCCACAGGCAGATGGGATTTGGAGTCCAGCCACACTTGGATGGAGCCCAATTCCAGCCCTGTCCGACCCCACCCTTGGACCAAAAGCCAGACTTCGGGGCTGGGGGCTTCAAGGGGACGAAGCCTCGCTGCCGCTGCTGCCCTTCGTGCCTTCGCGCTTTCCCCGCAAGAACTCAAGGAAGGGGCGCTTCCCCCGCAGATAAGCCGCCGCTCCGCTCGCCGCCTCTTCCAGCTTCTCCCGTGGAAACGCCCGTGAGGAGGTAGGGGGGAGAGCAAAAGGCCGTCCGGGCTTTCCCGGACCCCCTTCCCAGAGGGGAAGCGCCGTCCGGGCTGCCTGCGGCTGGCGGGGCGCGGAAAGTCCCCGGGGCGTTGCTGGCTGGGCGGGCAGAGGAGGAGCAGGAAGGACGTAGCCGCGATCCCCCCCCCTCCGTTTGCCCGGCCTCCCGCTTGCTTGCCCGGCTGCCGGCTGAGTCGGGGCGGCGGTGCGATGGGGCGCATCGAGTGGGCCATGTGGGCGAACGAGCAGGCGCTGGCCGCCGGGCTGAGTGAGTCTCGCGGGGGGCGCAGCCTGGGCAGAGCGCGGGGGGCGGCAGGAACGGGGAGGGGAGGGGAGGGGGCGCAGGATTTCTCCTTTATCCCCCCCCCCTTTGTGGCTACCCAGTTCTTGGAGCTTTCTCTCCCCCCGCCCCGTCTTTCTTTGGCTACAAAGTGTCTAAGCTTGG
This sequence comes from Thamnophis elegans, assembly GCF_009769535.1. Taxonomy (NCBI): domain Eukaryota; kingdom Metazoa; phylum Chordata; class Lepidosauria; order Squamata; family Natricidae; genus Thamnophis; species Thamnophis elegans. The sequence continues at coordinate 48,538,970 of NC_045554.1, read as the reverse complement.
CTACAAACTTTCCAAAAGTTTTCTCTCCCCGCCCCTCCTCTTTCCCGTTGGGTAAATAGTTTTTTTTTGGGGGGGGGGAATTAGAACAGGGACCTGTGGAAAGAGGGACCCCCCCCTCCCCGTCTCCTCCAGGCCTTGGACTTTCGAGCCCATCATCCCTGACCAGGTGGGATTTGGAGAGGAGCCACACCTGGATGGGCGCAGGTTCGGCCCAAACGAGGCTCCCGGTGGCTTTGCGTAAAGATGCGACCCCCTCCCCTTCTGCCCCCACCTTCCGTGCGAGAGAGAGACGGGGGGGGGGTGTCCAGGTGCGAGGCAGGTCCAGATGCGGCCCCAGGTGTCTTCGGGGCTGCGTGGGGTGCTTGGCAATCGGCTCTCCTAGCCTGCAAGAATTCCTGGCGGTCGCCTGCCTGGACCCTCAGCCCTTCACCCACCTTTCCCCCCCTTGTAAGGCGGGAAGGAAGAAGGACTCCCCCACCCAACCCGCAAGGGAACGCTCGCCCCCCCCCCCCCAGGGGAGAGAAAGTGGCTTTCGGTTGCAAGCGGAGGAGAGGGAGGAAGTGCACGCACGAAAATAAAGGGGAAGGACGCTTGGAAGGAGAAACGGGGCCCATTGCTGGGGGTGGAAACAGCACGTCCTTTCTGGCTCTTCGGCTCCTCTTCTCCTGGGCCTCAGAAGGGGCGGAAGGAGGGGGCCCAAGCTCCTTTGGGGGGTGGAAAAGAGGAGCATTAAACAAAATGGGGAAATGGGGAAAAAATCCCCCAGAGGGAGAGGTAATTAAAAAAATATTAGACTCTGAAGAAATGAACAGATTGATTAAAGAGAAGGAAGAATCAGAGTATTATAAGATAAGGGGGACGTTTTTATGACTGGGTAGAAGATGAAGATGGGCAAAAAGAAACAGAAAACTGAGTAATTCGGAGAGGAACGTAGAATTATAGGGGAGGAGTTGAATTAAAAGGCAATTGAAATGTAAATGTAACAGCAAGATAAAAAATAGATCAAAAATGATGTCACTGTTAAATAGGATGACATAATGTACTCAGATGACACACTGTAGGATTAATCATGTAGGAGGGCTGATGGGGAAAAAAACTTTTCAAAAAGAAAAGGGGCATAAAACCTTTTTTCTTTTTTCTATCCAAAAGGAAGAGCTTTTGCTCTGCCCTCTATCCATAATCATAGCCCAGCTTCACAGTGGCCAGTTTAACAGACAGACAACTCAAGGCTCTTGCAAGGGGGATTTACTGCTGCAACCGGTGGAATCCACCAAAGATTCCCCCAAACCTTTGAAGGGGAGAGGCAGCCCCAGGGACTCTCTTTTGAAGGAACATCCCTTGGAATCTTGTGGTCCAGCCTGAGTGATGAACTGGACACCCCTCTTGGCCCAGCCGAGGGGACAGGAGCTCACGCCAAGCACGAGACCTTTGCACAAGAACAACCTCTGCGTGGCCTCCCCCCCCCCCCTTGAACCTCTGCAGGCGGAGGAGGTGGAGGGTGGGGGCAGCTTTCACTTCTCCCTTTTGGCTTCTTCCTCCTTCAAAGGGGGCAGCCAAGCAAAGCAGCTGCCTGCATTTCTGCGCCTGCCCTGAATCCGAACCCCACGGGAAGGGGGGAAGGAAAGACACCCCCCCAGCCCAGCCCAGGATCCTGATGCTTCCAGGAGTTTGAATCCCCAGGAAGGCCCACTCCCTTCCATGCCTTACAACTGAACGTTGCAGCACAGAGGAACACGGCTGCCCTCTGCTCCTTTTCATCCTTCCCACCCTCTGTCCTTTAGCATCATGGGACTCGGCTCTTTGGAGGAAATTTGAAATTGAAAATTGAAATTTAATGAATTTATATGGAGGAGGAGGGGGGGGACTGCAGTCCCACCCATCTTTTGCGACCTTCTGAAGAGCAAAATCAATGGGGGAGCCTGATTCACGTAACAACAAGTGTTACCAACTTAACAATTGGGGTGGCTCATTTAATGACCGGCAAGAACGGTCGTAAAATGAGGAAAAGCTAATATAACCACTTAGAGAGGGCTGTAAAAGCGCTGTGAAGCAATATATAAGTCTAATTGCTATTGCTATAACAACTGTTCTCACTTAGCAACAGAAATTTTGGGCGTAAGTTAAGCACTACCTGTAGCCCTGTTTCTTTTGAACAAGAAGATTAAAAGCGAAGTGTGTATATGTGTTAAACATGTACATCCACAATGTTCCTCTTCAGTTGTCAACAAAGATCTGCCGTTTCCCACGGGCTCGGGAGTTGACACCAGTTCCCAGTTTGCTTAATTTTTGGATCCGAAAAGTTCATTGTGGGTAGAAAGTGGAATAATCACAAACCAAAAAAAACCCAACCCCCTTTCTCTCTCTCTCTCTTTTAGTTTTAGTGACCGGTGGCATCGTGGCGGTTGCAGGCCAATTCAAAATGTGGCCGATTGCAGTTTATGCAATGTATCCTTTCGTGAAAATACGGTAATTGTTTAAATTCTATTCCCTTGCAACTGGCTAGGACAGTGTTTCTCAACCTTGGCAACTTGAAGATGTCCGGACTTCAACTCCCAGAATTCCCCAGCCAGCGAATGCTGGCTGGGGAATTCTGGGAGTTGAAGTCCGGACATCTTCAAGTTGCCAAGGTTGAGAAACACTGTGCTAGGACAAATAGCACCTGGATTGCCTATAGCTATTTTAAAGTTATATCCATATTAAAAGGAGTCTGGATGTTAAATTCTGCCTCAGTTATTTGGTGACTTTGGGTCAATCATTCTCAGCCTAACCCACCTCACAAGTTGTTGTGGTGAGGAAAATAGGATGTGTTGGATATGTTTGTTGTGCCTTCAGTTAGTTGTAAAAACAATGAAGGCAGCATACAAATAAATAAATATTCGACACGGAGACTCAACCAGGACGGGGGTTCCAAGACTGAAAGTAGTAAAATTAAGGAAGCTGGGTAGCTTTGCTTCTTGCAGAGACTGGTTGCAAAACTTGGAAGGTTTGTGGTTGAAGAATTTGGAAATGTTGTGGGTGTGAGAGTGAAGGCCTGCTCCCGTTGGACGAAGAGGGTCCAGGAAATTGCATTTCTGTCCGTTGCTGACGTCGCCCTTTGGGGTTTCCGAGAGGAAGCAGAGCGATTAAGGCGAGGCCAGAAGGAGCACAGCTGCATCACGAGGAAGGGAGCCCACATCGGGTGGTTTCAGCCAGGGGTTGTGAAAGAACACACGGGGGAATCTGGGCATGGCGGACAGGGCAGGATTCGCCCCATTGTACCCCATCCGGGTGGATTTTTAGACTGACAAAATACAAGCTGGAGGATCAGCCCCAGACAGTCTTTGGGGACGATTCTGCAAATCATGGCTTTTCCCAGGTTCCACACGGAAGACCAAAGGAGGCTTCTTCCAGGAGAGGCTGGCAAAAGGACGGCTTCTTTGGCCCTCAACAAGGAGCGGCAAAAATGAATCGTGCCAAGGTTTAGGTCCCAGGTATCTACCGCTTAGCCAGCCCAACCCAGCAAAGCCTCTTGGCTGGTCAGAAGCCCCCCTTTTTCTCCCCTTCCATCTCCTTCCCCCCCTAAGAGATGTTCCTAATCCTGTCCTTAGATTGGAGGGGGGAGCAAGCCTTATTTACTTCTTATTTATTTCTTAAATTTGTTTGCTGTCTATATTGCTTTGCTTTGCAGTGACTTTTTCCTTTCACTGCCTGATTTATCTCCATAATATTTCCCCTCCTTGTCTTTCTCCCATGCTGGGGATGGCAGAAACCCTGGGCAGGTGCGGGAAATGGATTCCTGCTGTTGCCAACCACCTGTGGGTCTCAGCTTTCCTAAAGTCAACTGGTTTCTGCCCCAAATGCCTCCTCCCACTTGGAGTTGTTTCTTGTAGTCCTGAACTCTTTTCTTTCTCTGTCTCGGAGCCTTAAAAAGAATCCTTGTTTTTGTCCTTAACCTTTTTGCCTAAAGAGTTGCGGGCGTCTTCGTTTGCTTTCTGGAGTATCCCCGAGGAAAAAGGAAAAAGGGATCTACTCTGGAGAGATGGTGAGTGCTGCGTTTCTTGACTGTGAGAATTTGCAGACCTGGGTCTGGTGAAGAAACTCAGCCTGCTGGGAAACACAGCTTTCTCTAAAACAACCATGAAGCTTCTAGTCCTCATTTTATTTATTTATTTATTTATTAATAAAATTTATAGGCCGCCCAATCCTGAAGGACTCCGGGCGGCTTACAAAAAAAGAAGAAGAGGAAGAAAAAAATAAGAAAAGGACAGATTTAAAATCACAACACATGCATTCGTTCTGATCGGGGCTGGACCTCAACAGTGAGGTCAACAGCCCCAGGCCTGCCGGAACAGCCAGGTTTTTACAGCTTTCCTGAAGGCCATGAGAGTGGGTATGGTCCGGATCTCTGGAGGTAGCTCATTCCAAAGGGTCAGAGCAGCCACAGAGAAGGCCCTCCTCTGGGGGCCCGCCAGCCGACACTGACTGGCTGACGGCATCCGAAGGAGGCCCATTCTGTGGGATCTTATCGGCCGTTGGGAGGTGTGTGGCAGTAGGCGGTCTCGCAGGTACGCTGGCCCTAAACCATATAGGGCTTAAAGGTGATAACCAACACCTTGAATTGAGTCCGGAGACCAATTGGTAGCCAGTGCAGCTCACGGAGGACAGGTGTAACGTGGGTGTACCTCGGTGTACCCAATATCGCTCGCGCGGCTGCATTCTGGACTAGCTGCAGTCTCCGAACACTTTTCAAGGGTAGCCCCATGTAGAGCGCGTTGCAGTAATCCAGCCTTGAGGTGACAAGGGTGTGAGCATACGCAAAAATAGACCTTTATGTTATATCAGGGACGGAAAGATGTGATTATTCTCTACCCCCCTCCCTGCTGCTTATACTCACAGGGTGAACGATGTAAATGGGGGAAGTGAGATCAATCTGGATTGTTTTAAAAGGACGAGTTGAGGGAATCTACAGGGTGAGATGAGGTTAGCTGGCCCTCCTGCATTCCTCAAGACAAGACGAAGGGAAGGGAAGAAGCAAGGAGACGAGATAAGGAGAAACTTCCTAACAGTGAGAACCATTAATCGGAGCAACCACTTGGTTCCAGAAATCGTGGGTCTCCATCACTGGAGGTTTTAAAGAAGACACTGGACAGCCACTGGTCTGGAATGGTGGAGGGTCTCCTGCTTGAGCAGGGGGTTGGATCAGAAGGTCTTCAAGGTTCCTTTCCAACTCTGGTATTCTATTATTATTGTGAATCTGATAAATGCACGGAAAAGGGTGTGTTTTTCGGAGTGTCACAGAATGCTTCTTCCCTTGAACTCAGCGTCTAATTCTGTGCTTTCTTCTTCGGCTGTCTCTTTATTTTGATTTCTCGCAGCGGCCAGAAGTATTTCACAGCGGCTGTGAAGACTTGTGGACCCCTGACGAGGAATTATTATGTCCGGGCCATTCTCCACGCATGGTAATTTGCACCCCAACCATTTTCAGACTCGGACACATCCACTAACCCAGGGCAGGGTTTTCAGCTGCAGCTCTCCTGCTCAGGCCCTGAGGTTGCGGATGTGAAGGTGATGGAGGGTGGAGATACTCACAGGTGGTCCTCAACTTGTGGCTGGTTGCTTAGCAACAACTTCAAGTTACAATGGACGCCCCCCCAAAGCTATTTATGACCCAGTTTCAAAGTTATGACGTTCCTCCCCCCCACAGTCATATGACTGCTTTTTAATAGCAATAGCAATAGCAGTTCGACTTATATACCGCTTCATAGGGCTTTCAGCCCTCTCTAAGCGGTTTACAGAGTCAGCATATATTGCCCCCAACAACAACAATCCGGGTCCTCATTTCACCCACCTCGGAAGGATGGAAGGCTGAGTCAACCCTGAGCCAGTGAGATTTGAACTGCAGAACTGCAGTCAGCTGAAGTAGCCTGCAGTGCTGCATTTAATCACTGCGCCACCTCGGCTCTAAGCCACATTGATGGCCATTTTCCACATCTTGTGGCCACATGACTGAGATTTATGACAATTTCCCCCCCAGAAACAAATGTTAATGTCCAGTTTTCTCCACCCCCCACCCCCCACCCCCAATGCTCCACTTAATAACTGCTGCAAAAAAGATTGTAGAATCAGGTGCTGGCTGGGTGTCAGTTGGTGCAGCTGCCTTTGGAAGCTGATTTGATAGCATTGGTCACTTCGGGTTTTCTGGCAAGCCAAACGCAAACCTTTCCAAATGAAATAGTTGTTCTCCCAATCACAGGGGCTGCATTCCTAGCTAACCCTTTTCTCTCCTTTAAACGTTTATTTTGGCAGTTTAGCCATTCCTGCAGGATATTTGCTAGCCACCATCCTTGGCACCGTTTGCCTGGCTATAGCAAGTGGCATCTACTTACTGGTAAGTGGCTGTCAGATTGGCATATAATTGTGATTCCCACAATCATTTTTCATCTCTCCTCCTTCTGAAAGAGCGAAGAACATTTTTATAGAGGATTTTGGACACAGAGAGAGAGATTAAAATATAAGAATATATAACACTGTGAAGTCACCTGAAGAAGACCCGTTTTCCCTTTGTAAAAAAAAGATCTTCTAATGCTCATTAATTAGCCATTTAAGAGGAAGTGGATTGTCCAGGTAAACTGGGGATTTTTACCTTTGGCAGGTAAGGAAAAGCCTTTGGCGGTCGTCTTTCGCCATCTGCTGGCTGGAACGGCTACGACATTTAAATAACGACTTTTTCAATATTTTGAGCCCACTTTATCATACAGTCTTTAACTAATTCTGTTTCGGAATCCATCTGTACTAATACATTGTATATTCTCTTTATATGCATTAAACTTTGATCTCTTATTTGTTTAAATATAAGTTATCCTCGACTTGCATGAAACCAATTTTTTTTTTAAATTGTTGTAAATGTGTTTTTATTTTCCATTTTCATTTCGTACAGTCACATATATACTGTGCAGAACCGGGGCCTTATAACATTAAACAATAAACACAGCCATTCCTCTTGTCAACAATACCCCCCAAAATAGAAAGCCAATAGTACCCTTCGACCCCCCATACACCCTTTCTTTCGCCCCCCCTCCAACTTTCCGTCTTCCCTCCATCCTTCCCCTCTACCCTACTTCCCCTCCCCCTCTACCACACCTCTCTCCCTTCCTTCTCACCCTCCCTCCCTTCCTCTCTCCCATCCCTCTCTACCCCTCTTTCTCCTATCCCTCTACTCCTCCCTTCAGTGTATTTCTACTATCTATTAATATATTCAGCTTGTCCTATTTTTACAGTGAAATTAAAGAGCAACAGTATACAAGTGCAGTCGCGTTACTATAAAATCTAACACATACTATATATCCCCCCTCCCCCCCTAACACCCCACCTCCCTCCCCCCCCCCCGACTTCCCAGAGCCCGTACACGGTATAGGTTTTTAACAAATACAGTCTAAAATATATTAAGACAAAGGAAATAAAAAAAAGAAGTGAATAACATCTCTGCATGAAACCAATTTTTAATGTTGATAATGTTGGATACATGGGAAAGAATTTGGGTAAGAAATGTAAAATTTACACAAGCCCAAAACTTGAGAGAAAACTTTTATAAGATGTTTTATAGATGGCATTTGGATCCTAAAAAGTTGGCTTCTATGTATCCGAATCTACAACCCAAATGTTGGAGATGTGATTCTCTTGACATTTAAATAACGACTTTTTGAAGACAATGTGGTTACGAATGTGTTTTTGGTTTCACACAGGTGTAAGAAATGAATACGTACATATTTGGGTCTAAAATGATATTACTGTTCTGACCTAGGCTTGTCCTGACAAAACCCCTTTTATTAAACGAATGTGAATTCCTCTCATTCTCATTCAGCAAAGGCCCGGGAAACAGTCTCTCAAATAAATATTTATGACCACAGACCTTATCTATCTTGGAAAGCTGCCACGTTAATATTTTTCCAAATGAGATGCTGTGCAAGGAAAGGCTTGGCACAGAGTCTCTGAGATTCACGGACAGATCTTCACACTCCTGAAACGAATCTAATGACCAAATGAACGAATTGTTTCCCGCAAAAGCCCCCTCCCCTTTCGCTCCTCTTTTATTTCCTATGGGAGGGGCCATTCACCTTCCACCTGTGACTTTACTCCCAAGTCTACCCTGATTTCTGAGCTGTTCTTTTCTTCTGGCAGCTCTGCGCATGTGCACACTGGGAACAGGCTCCAGCTGTTCCTCTGCCTCACTGCTGTCTAGCTCCGAAGGCACCTGATCACTGCCAGATGTCCTCGGCCCTGTCTCTGCCTTCGATGCAGAGCCCTCGTCCGAGCTTTTCCCAGCTTCCAGGACCGTCCCATGCTCCTCCCCAACTCCTCACTGTCCGACTCTGTTGCCAGCTCCACTGGCTGCTGGTGGGCCACCACAATTAGTCAAATTAGTATTTGGTTGGTTGCATTTCCAAACCAGCTTGAACCCAATGAATAAATGATGAAAAGCAAAAGTTTAAGCTGGGGAATTCTGGGAGTTGAAGTCCAGAAGCCTTAAAATGGCCCCAGGTTGGATACCCCGAGTGTAGATATTTATCTCATTTGCATTTTCCCCCAATTTCTTCCCTATACTTTATTTTGTTTGGGTTTTTCCCAGGTGTTGAAAGTCAGCATTTCCTAATTTCCCTCTGGTTTTGTTCTTCAGGCTGCCGTGCGTGGCGAAGAGTGGCGGCCCATTGAAACGAAGCCTCAAGAGCGCCCCCAAGTGGGAGGCACCATTAAGCACCCCCCCAGCAACCCACCGCCCCGGCCCCCTGCAGAAGCCCGGAAGAAACAAACGGAGGAAGAGCCAACTGGCCAAGACAACCCTATTGAAGTGGTTCCTTAGGAGTCTCCCCCATCAGATAGACTGCAGGCGGAGGAGGAGGCTCCACTTCTGCTTGACCAAGGCATGGGAGACACACCCCGGGATTGGAACTCGGGCCAGATCTTTCCCAAACAGGAGGATGTAGCTCTACCTGAACTCCTGCAAGCCCCTTGGGGGGGGGGCTTCTGTGGTCTTTCTCTTAGGCTTCCTCCCTTCGTCCCCCCCTGCTGACCCCCCCCCCCATGAATGTTTGAAAGAGGCAGGGCCTGCATGCCAATAATTGCCATGTCATAAGTGATACTGAGTTTAAGCCCGAAGGATGAAAAAATGGAAATTAATACACAAGGTTTTCTGCGGCTGGGTGTAAACTTGAAAAGATATAAAGAAAAGGTGTCAAATTTGAAATGCTAAAATAAAAAGGGATTGCAAAGCTTCCTGGATCACATCAGACTTGGCCACACCAGCAAAGTTCTTGGCTTCGTTTCTCCCCCTTAGAAGATATCAAATTGCTCCTATTTGGGGGTAAAGCACCCCCCCCTTGTGTCTCCCCCATCCCTCTCCCCCAGGTCTTCTCTCTCTCCTCTTCCTTCCTCCCTGTCCATCTTATTTGGTCCCCCCAAGTTGTCCCACAAGAGTGCAGGACTTTTGCACTCCCCCCTTCTCCGGGGTCTTCCCAGCCACTCTATGGCTTCTGCCCCCTTTCCCCAAAGTTTTTGCCCCAAACCCTTCGCTTCCCCTTGGCTTCTGCTCTTAAGTCCTTCCTGGCATCTTTTTCTCCGTCTCGTTTCAGCGCTGATCAAGTCTGCCTTTTCTCCTTTTCAAAGGGAATCAGAAAGAACCTCTCTCTACAAATCGTGTATCGGGTTTTAGTGAAATATTCCCAGAGGCATCATTTTTAATTGAATGAATTAATCTTACCACCCCTTCCGTGTTTGCTCCTGTTTTACCTGGACGTAAAGGGCTTTATTAAATTCCTCAATTTAACGTGTGAAGTCTAACTGCCCCCTTGCTTGTCTTAACCAGTTCAATAAACCAGTTTTGAGGATGTTGTGGTTTTCATTTTGCCTTGGTGCTTTAACTTTTATCCGTTTGCTATAAAAGAATATCTTGCCCATCCAGCCAGGTTGAAAGTGGCTGAGAAATCATCATAGTTGCCATGATCAAAACACCCCCAAAATCGCAACCCCCCCCCCCAGCCTTGGTGTCTTTAAGGAAGAGGGGGGGACCAAGAGCTGCCACTTCTCTCTGAAATAGCAATCGCAATAGCAGTTAGACTTATATACCGCTTCATAGGGCTTTCAGCCCTCTCTAAGCGGTTTACAGAGTCAGCATATCGCCCCCAACAATCAGATAGATGATTAGATAGATAGATAGATAGATAGATAGATAGATAGATAGATAGATAGATAGATAGATATAGATAGATAGACAGACAGAGATATATAGAGAGAAAGATAGATAGATAGATAGATAGATAGATAGATAGATAGATAGACAGACAGAGATATAGAGATAGATAGATAGATAGATGATAGATAGATAGATAGATAGATAGATAGATAGATAGCAATAGCAGTTAGACTTATATACCGCTTCATAGGGCTTTCAGCCCTCTCTAAGCGGTTTACAGAGTCAGCATATTGCCCCCAACAATCAGATAGATGATATAGATAGATAGATAGATAGATAGATAGAGATAGATAGATAGATAGATAGATAGACAGACAGAGATATAGAGATAGATAGATAGATAGATAGATGATAGATAGATAGATAGATAGATAGATAGATAGATAGATAGATAGATAGATAGATAGATGATAGATAGATAGATAGCAATAGCAGTTAGACTTATATACCGCTTCATAGGGCTTTCAGCCCTCTCTAAGCGGTTTACAGAGTCAGCATATTGCCCCCAACAATCAGATAGATGATATAGATAGATAGATAGATAGATAGATAGATAGATAGATAGATATAGATAGATAGACAGAGATATAGAGATAGATAGATAGATAGATAGATAGATAGATAGATAGATAGAGATAGATAGATAGATAGATAGATAGATAGACAGACAGACAGAGATATAGAGATAGATAGATAGATAGATGATAGATAGATAGATAGATAGATAGATAGATAGATAGATAGATAGATAGCAATAGCAGTTAGACTTATATACCGCTTCATAGGGCTTTCAGCCCTCTCTAAGCGGTTTACAGAGTCAGCATATTGCCCCCAACAATCAGATAGATGATATAGATAGATAGATAGATAGATAGATAGATAGATAGATAGATAGAGATAGATAGATAGATAGATAGATAGACAGACAGAGATATAGAGATAGATAGATAGATAGATGATAGATAGATAGATAGATAGATAGATAGATAGATATAGATAGATAGATAGATAGATAGATGATAGATAGATAGATAGCAATAGCAGTTAGACTTATATACCGCTTCATAGGGCTTTCAGCCCTCTCTAAGCGGTTTACAGAGTCAGCATATTGCCCCCAACAATCAGATAGATGATATAGATAGATAGATAGATAGATAGATAGATAGATAGATAGATAGATAGATATAGATAGATAGACAGACAGAGATATAGAGATAGATAGATAGATAGATAGATAGATAGATAGAGATAGATAGATAGATAGATAGATAGACAGACAGAGATATAGAGATAGATAGATAGATAGATAGATAGATAGATAGATAGATAGATAGATAGATAGATAGATAGAGATAGATAGATAGATAGATAGATAGATAGATAGATAGATAGATAGACAGACAGAGATATAGAGATAGATAGATAGATAGATGATAGATAGATAGATAGATAGATAGATAGATAGATAGATAGATAGATAGATAGATAGATAGCAATAGCAGTTAGACTTATATACCGCTTCATAGGGCTTTCAGCCCTCTCTAAGCGGTTTACAGAGTCAGCATATCGCCCCCAACAATCAGATAGATGATATAGATAGATAGATAGATAGATAGATAGATAGATAGATAGATAGATAGGTAGATAGGTAGATAGCAATAGCAGTTAGACTTATATACCGCTTCATAGGGCTTTCAGCCCTCTCTAAGCGGTTTACAGAGTCAGCATATTGCCCCCAACAATCAGATAGATAGATAGATAGATAGATAGATATTTTGATATAGATAGATAGATAGATGATAGAGATAGATAGATAGACAGACAGAGATATAGAGATAGATAGATAGATAGATAGATAGATAGATAGATAGATAGATAGAGATAGATAGATAGATAGATAGATAGACAGACAGAGATATAGAGATAGATAGATAGATAGATGATAGATAGATAGATAGATAGATAGATAGATATAGATAGATAGATAGATAGATAGATGATAGATAGATAGATAGCAATAGCAGTTAGACTTATATACCGCTTCATAGGGCTTTCAGCCCTCTCTAAGCGGTTTACAGAGTCAGCATATTGCCCCCAACAATCAGATAGATGATATAGATAGATAGATAGATAGATAGATAGATAGATAGATAGATAGATAGATAGATAGATATAGATAGATAGACAGACAGAGATATAGAGATAGATAGATAGATAGATAGATAGATAGATAGATAGATAGATAGATAGAGATAGATAGATAGATAGATAGACAGACAGAGATATAGAGATAGATAGATAGATAGATAGATAGATAGATGATAGATAGATAGATAGATAGATAGATAGATAGAGATAGATAGATAGATAGATAGATAGATAGATAGATAGATAGATAGATAGACAGACAGAGATATAGAGATAGATAGATAGATAGATGATAGATAGATAGATAGATAGATAGATAGATAGATAGATAGATAGCAATAGCAGTTAGACTTATATACCGCTTCATAGGGCTTTCAGCCCTCTCTAAGCGGTTTACAGAGTCAGCATATCGCCCCCAACAATCAGATAGATAGATAGATAGATAGATAGATAGATAGATAGATAGATAGATAGATAGATAGATAGATAGGTAGATAGGTAGATAGCAATAGCAGTTAGACTTATATACCGCTTCATAGGGCTTTCAGCCCTCTCTAAGCGGTTTACAGAGTCAGCATATTGCCCCCAACAATCAGATAGATAGATAGATAGATAGATAGATATTTTGATATAGATAGATAGATAGATGATAGAGATAGATAGATAGACAGACAGAGATATAGAGATAGATAGATAGATAGATAGATAGATAGATAGATAGATAGATAGATAGCAATAGCAGTTAGACTTATATACCGCTTCATAGGGCTTTCAGCCCTCTCTAAGCGGTTTACAGAGTCAGCATATCGCCCCCACAGTCTGGGTCCTCATTTTACCCACCTCGGAAGGATGGAAGGCTGAGTCAACCCTGAGCCGGTGAGATTAGAACCGCTGAACTGCAGATAGCAGTCAGCTGAAGTGGCCTGCAGTACTGCACTCTAGCCACTGCGCCACCTCGGCTCTTCAAATCATCATAGTTGCCATGATCAAAACAACCCCAAAATCACAAACCCCCCCCCAGCCTTGGTGTCTTTGAGGAAGAGGGGGGGACCAAGAGCTGCCACTTCTCTCTGAAATGATCAGCCCTGCTCCCCTGTTAGGAATAAAGCCACCTGAATCAGCTGTTTTCAGTACAGAAATAAAATCTTTATTAATGCAGGGAGTGCAACCCCCAGGAACAATAAATATTGTATCACATTACAATAAATACATATAAATAATCCAATAATTTAAATCACTTTGTAATACAAGAGGAGAGCAAAGGTCATTGGAACAAGGAAATAAATGGGGGGGGTCTCTTGTCTGAGCATCTGTGAAGCTCGGACTAGAGAGCCACCTGGGGCAATATAAGGAAGGGGCCTGCTTCAGTCCAGCCATAGCAGCCCCTGGGGGCTTGGGAGGGGGGGGGAGCCAGCCATGTCCCAGTCCACCTTAGGGGTAAAATGAAGGCCGAACCTCACATCCACGCTGTGAGACACATCCAACATCTCTCTCCTGTGAAGGAGCCCTGCAGGACCTCTCACCGTGCACCAGGAGGCAGATCAGGGCTAGCCCGGCCTTAGTGCCAGAATGTTGGGGTGCTGGGGTGGCCCTGGGACCACTAAGAATACTGGCCCCCCCAAAAGGGACACAAAGGTGTAGGGAAGGCGGCTTCTGCAAATCGGCCCAACTTTCCTCAGGAGTAATAAATATAATAACTTGGAGCATTTGAACATCTGAAAAATACGTTAACATAAATACAAATAAATAATAAAATAAATCCTTTTCATCTTAACAAAGGCTTTTTAAGGAGCTTCTGGCTGGGTGGCCCCTCGAGGGGAGGGGAAGGGGGTCCAGGCCTCCACTCGTCCTCTCCAGAGGAAGGATGTCTCAGCCACCGGCTGCTAAGCACCAATGCTTTAAAACAAACACAACTATTCCGGATGACGCTGGAGGGATGAGGGACGCGGACCGAAGCCCCCAGGACCAGCCTAGGGTTCTGCTCAGCTGCTGTATTGCGGGACGGCACAGGTGCAGGCCACGGGCACGTTGATGTAATCCTTCTCGAAGGTGAACTTCTCCACGCTGCCGCCGTTGTGCGGGCAGGCCTTCCGGCGAAAGACCGTGGTTCGCTGGAAGACCTCCACCGAGTTGAGGTCGGTGGTCTCCTGGCCATCCTTGCTATTGATGCAGCCTTTGCAGCTGCACCTGGCGAAGGCCAGCTGGCGGGGGTACCGGTCTTCATCTTCATCGATGCTGTGGAACAGAGGAAGAGGAAGGGGGGGTTAGAAGCCGCCATGTCTCCCCTCCCCTGCCCAAGGAATCCTGGGGACTCTTTGCTGAGAAGTGGGAACCGGAGAAGGAAGGCGAAGAAGGCTGGAGAAGCTTTGTGGGGGGGAGGATGTGCAAGAGAGCCCCTGTCTGGTGGGAAGACCTATGCACTGCTGGATCAGGCCAACCGCTTGGGAAAGGGAGGACTCGTTTGTCCCCCAACATCCCAGGAGGAGGCAACGCTCCTCTTGGTGACATGATGTAGGGTCTCCTGCTTAGGTGGAGGCTTAGAGTAGTTGACCTACAAGATCCCTTCCAACTCTGTCAATCTGTTAATCTTTCTCCGTCCTGAGCCACGAGATCCCCAAGGAGATTCCATCCGTGACCCGTCAAAAGCGCGTTCCACAAAAGCGCGGTCGACAAAATCGCGTATGTGACGTCATCACAACGCGATGAAAAAGATCGAAAAATTGAAATAAAAATTAAATTACAGCAAGCCGATTCACATAAAGGTAAGCGTTAGGTTAAGGGTTAGGGTTAGGGTTAGGTTAAGGGTTAGGGTTAGGTTTGGAGCGTTAGGGTTACGTTTAGCGTTAGGTTAAGGGTTAGCGTTAGGTTTTTCGTTAGGTTAAGGGTTAGGTTAGGGTTAGGTTAGGGTTAGGTTAGGTTAGGTTAAGGGTTAGGTTTAGGGTTAGGTTTGGGGGGGTTAGGGTAAGGTTTTCGCTTTATTTTTACATTTTTCGATCTTTTTCGTCGCGCTGTGATGACGTCACATACGCACTTTCGTCGACCGCGATTTTGTCGTCCGCGGTTTTGTGGTGGAACCGATTCCATCACCCAAGAGGGCCAAGCCATCCCGGGCGTTGTTGGCCTCTGGAAATGGGGTGGTGAACCCAGGGATTCTTAGCAACCATCCCTTGTGAAGGTCTTTAGAGACACTTGGATGGCACCCCAACCAGGAAAGGGGAAAGGTCTGGGCTGGACCAAGGAGGAGCAGATGGAGGGCAATCCCAGTTTGTCCCCTGCCTTTCCAACATCACCCCATGGCTTCCCAGTTCCCCAGCTGCCTCCCCCTCCTCCGTGACGCAAGGCCCTTACTAGTATGTCCAGGGAGAGATGGAGCGCTTGTGCAGTTCGCCGCTCTGCATGTCCTGGACCTTCAGGCCGGGGCAGCTGTGGCCGTGGTGCCTCCGTGCCCATGGGCGGCTGCCCTGCTCATCCTGCAGGAAAGGGACCAGCTGCACGCAGTCTTGCTGTCCCAACAAGGAGACCCAGTTCCGAAACTGCACCGGGATCGGGTCGTTCCCCAGTTCCTCCGCGGTGAAGCACTCCCTGTGCTTGGCATCTGCCCAGGCGAGGCACAGAAGGACGACCAGGAGGGACCACTGGAGGGAGCAGAAGGGAGGTTAAGGGAGGCTCTGGGATCTTCCACTTTCCCCTACTCCTTAATAGCAATAGCAATAGCAGTTAGACTTATATACCGCTTCATAGGGCTTTCGGCTCTCTCTAAGCGGTTTACAGAGTCAGCATATCGCCCCCAACAACAATCCGGGTCCTCATTTTACCCACCTCGGAAGGATGGAAGGCTGAGTCAACCCTGAGCCGGTGAGATTTGAACCGCTGAACTGCAGATAGCAGTCAGCTGAAGTAGCCCGCAGTGCTGCATTTAACCACTGCGCCACCTTGGCTCTATCTATCTATCTATCTATCTATCTATCTATCTATCTATCTATCTATCTATCTATCTATCTATCTATCATCTATCATTGATCATCTAATCTACCTACCTACCTACCTACCTACCTACCTACCTACCTAATTCTATTTCTATTTCTATTTCTATTTCTATTTCTATTTCTATTTCTATTTCTATTTCTATTTCTATTTCTATTTCTATTTCTATTTCTATTTCTATTTCTCTATCTATCTATCTATCTATCTATCTATCTATCTATCTATCTATCTATCTATCTATCTATCTATAGCAGTTAGACTTATATACCGCTTCATAGGGCTTTCAACCCTCTCTAAGCGGTTTACAGAGTCAGCATATCGCCCCCAACAACAATCCGGCTCCTCATTTTACCCACCTCGGAAGGATGGAAGGCTGAGTCAACCTTGAGCCGGTGAGATTTGAACAGCCGAACTGCAATCAGCTGAAGTAGCCTGCAGTGCTGCATTTAACCACTGAGCCACCTCGGCTCTTTCCTTTCCCCCAGCAGAACCTCATTCAGGATTAGTGAGAGGTTATTTCTTTATCAGGTCAACGGAGAGTCCATCCAGATCATGGTTGTCCCAAAGGTGTTTTTTTTCCCCCTCTCCAAAAGACAATTAGAATTTCTTGGGTTTTTTCCTTGAAAATTCCTTCTCATACAAGAAGCTTCTTCCGTTCTCAAGGGAAAAGCACTTTTTGGACTATCAAGTGTATAACAGAGAGGAGCATTTGCCACCTCTGAGTGGACCAACTGTTGCTTGATTGATCCCCATTCCCTGAGCTTTGGGGTCAGGAATTAAACCCCAAAGATTCTCTCTCCAGTGGGAGGTTGAGAACCCTCCAAACCCAATGAATTTAAAAGACATTTTCTTATCCACATGTGAAGGGAAGGCATTCCAGGAAGCCTCTGCCCTTGGCACTCTCTAGAGAATAGCCTCTGCTGCTTCCTTTTGTGCCAAGCAACCATAACATTGTTTGGCAACTGAAAAGAAGCCAAGATATTTTTGTGGCCAAATAGCGTCAACCTGAGTTTTAGGCGGCTGGCAAAGTGAGATGCTCTGCCTTTCGAAAGGCTGCTTCCCGAGAGCGACGGATGAAGAAGGAGAAGGAGGAGCTGCCTCCTCTCTGAAGACTCTGCCTCCCGTTTCCACTGCCCTCTGCGCCCGCAGCCCTCGGTGCCTTAGCCGCCCCTGGAGTTGAGCATGTGCCGAGTGCTTGAAGCACATCTGAGCACCTGCCACGCCACCGGCAGGTGGGCAGACCCAGAGGCCATCCGCTCCTTGCTGCCTTTGCTGGCTAATTGCCCAGAGTCCCTGGCCAGGTGTCTGACTGGCCCCGAGGCATTTCCTTCGCACACCTGGTGGTGGCAGAGGCTGCCTTCTTACCATCTCGGCTGAGTTGTCGGGAAAGAGGCAGAGAAGGATGCTCGGAGTCCCTTTTCGGTTTCTCAGCTGCCGCTCCGAGTGGAGAAGTCCGTTGCAGGGTGGATCTGAGACACCTTCATACCTGCCTCCTGTTATATACCCAGAGATGTTACCTGTCTGGAAACTCCAAGTTTTTTTTCCCTCCCCCCTTTGGGGAAATAGTTGAGTGTACTATTTCCTCCTTGGCCTATGCAATCACTCTTGCGAGTTTCTCACTTTTACTGGATGGCTAACACGGAACCTAACCAGGTTTAGTGGCTTCCTTAAAAAAAAAAAAAAAAACCTTATTGGCTTTCTACTCTTCCAATACTTTATTTTTATTTTTTTTAAAAAGGACATGTTTTTATTTCTCAGAGTCCAATTTCCAGAAGCTGAAGTACACAAGTCTTTTTTTTTTTAATAGAAATTTTTTTATTTTTGTTACATAGACAACATAATCACATAACAATAGAAAAAGAAAGGCAGAGGGAAAAAAAACACACAAAAATAAAGAAAGACAAAGCCCATCATCCCATGCAGTATGTCATTTGATTACAGGTGTTTTAACCTTTATCATTCTTATACATTCATTGTTTCATTTAATAGATTATAATTTCGTATCGTTTCTTATTCCCCTGCCTGTGGCAGTCCATCCCTACTACATTTCCCCCCATACACACACCCCGTATCTCTCTGTTATATATTTAATAGACACCACTATAACCTAGGATAAAAAAAAAAAAGGAAAAAGCACAAACAAAAAAGAAAGAAAAAAGAAAAAACCATCATCACATGCAGCATGTCGTTTGGTTACAAGTGTTTTAACATCTACATCTTCAAATAATATTTACGGTCTCAAATGTACACAAGTCTTAAAGTTGTTGAGGTTGGAACCCCACCTTTAGTTCCTTACAGAAAACGAATTAACTTGCTATTTTAGTTTCTATTTAATCTTGGCTTATCCTGGGGGCAAAGGGGTGTTTCTGTCTCAAGTTGCCCCAGACTTCTGTTGGGGTGCTCTGCGGACAACTTCCCCAGAGGGAGAGGAAGTGCACGAGACGTGTGATGGGCTACAAAGGCAGCTCACAATGGAAGGAGATTCAAGGAGACTGTTGGTTTGACGAGATTTCTGTCTCAGCCTCCCCCCAACCCAAGACTTCTGTGAAACTCAAAAGCCTCCATATTTTGCAATGAAGCGATGTACCGAATTCAATATTGGAAATAAACCTCATTTAGGAATCAACCTAGCCAGGGGGTTGGACTAGAAGACCTCCAAGGTCCCTTCCAACTCTGTTGTTCTATTCTATTCTGTTCTGTTCTGTTTTGCTCTGCTTTGCTCTGCTCTGCTCTATTCTATTCTATTTTCTATTCTATTCTATTAAGTCACAATTTGAAACAGACATAGGGGGAGTGGGGAGAACCTCCCCTGAGATTTGAATAGATTGGATGGTTACAAAGCTGTGAGCAGATCTCCCGGAGCCCCTGAGGACCAGGGAGAATCTACTCTATAGGGCAAAAAAGGAAGTGGAATGGAA